>NW_028142329.1:0-87042 GCF_055691185.1 Crinia signifera
ATGTAATTGTGGTTTTTCATATACAGAAGATGCAAGAATATAGACTAACTCCAACACGTCTTATTAAAAACACTAATCTCTAAACCAATCTTCAAAATCAGCAACTGGAAGACACAGTCAATTGTGGTTTTTCACAAACAGAAGATTCAAGAAAATAGACTAACTCCAACACATCTTTCCTTTACAAAATATTATAGTCTCCTGGGAGACTAGCAAAAATTGCCAATGCTGACTATATTGCAAGTCATCATGGCGAGGTATTGGGTAAAGTTTTCAACTAGCAATAATCACGCCTCGGTTTGACCTCATAAGCTATGATAATGCCACTGCGCAAAGTTGATAGGTGCTTGGCTGGAGCAATCAGCATGTGCAACAGAGAACTCATTACAACCATGGCTAGACAAACAGTCTCTGGCTAGGAGCAGTGGATTATGGGAATGTATATGCTAATGAGTCCAAGACCTGGCAAAACCTTCCTGGGTGATGACTTCAAGGAAATTGTATTTTCTGTTCCCAAGCGCTTTTTCATATCTCACACTCTAGTAAGAAATATGTAAGGAATTTATCTCCAATTTGCATGACAATGCATTCAAAAATTCTGGAACATCTCCAGATAAACAGAGATAAAAACACTAATCTCTACATCAATCTTCAAAATCAGCAACTGGAAGACACGGATGTAATTGTGGTTTTTCATATACAGAAGATGCAAGAAAATAGACTAACTCCAACACGTCTTATTAAAAACACTAATCTCTAAACCAATCTTCAAAATCAGCAACTGGAAGACACAGTCAATTGTGGTTTTTCACATACAGAAGATTCAAGAAAATAGACTAACTCCAACACATCTTTCCTTTACAAAATCTTATAGTCTCCTGGGAGACTAGCAAAAATTGCCAATGCTGACTATATTGCAAGTCATCATGGCGGGGTATTGGGTAAAGTTTTCAACTAGCAATAATCACACCTCGGTTTGACCTCATAAGCTATGATAATGCCACTGCGCAAAGTTGATAGGTGCTTGGCTGGAGCAATCAGCATGTGCAACAGAGAACTCATTACAACCATGGCTAGACAAACAGTCTCTGGCTAGGAGCAGTGGATTATGGGAATGTATATGCTAATGAGTCCAAGACCTGGCAAAACCTTCCTGGGTGATGACTTCAAGGAAATTGTATTTTCTGTTCCCAAGTGCTTTTTCATATCTCACACTCTGGTAGCAAAAATTGTAAGGAATTTATCTCCAATTTGCATGACAATGCATTCAAAAATTCTGGAACATCTCCAGATAAACAGAGATAAAAACACTAATCTCTACATCAATCTTCAAAATCAGCAACTGGAAGACACAGATGTAATTGTGGTTTTTCATATACAGAAGATGCAAGAAAATAGACTAACTCCAACACGTCTTATTAAAAACACTAATCTCTAAACCAATCTTCAAAATCAGCAACTGGAAGACACAGTCAATTGTGGTTTTTCACATACAGAAGATTCAAGAAAATAGACTAACTCCAACACATCTTTCCTTTACAAAATCTTATAGTCTCCTGGGAGACTAGCAAAAATTGCCAATGCTGACTATATTGCAAGTCATCATGGCGGGGTATTGGGTAAAGTTTTCAACTAGCAATAATCACGCCTCGGTTTGACCTCATAAGCTATGATAATGCCACTGCGCAAAGTTGATAGGTGCTTGGCTGGAGCAATCAGCATGTGCAACAGAGAACTCATTACAACCATGGCTAGACAAACAGTCTCTGGCTAGGAGCAGTGGATTATGTGAATGTATATGCTAATGAGTCCAAGACCTGGCAAAACCTTCCTGGGTGATGACTTCAAGGAAATTGTATTTTCTGTTCCCAAGTGCTTTTTCATATCTCACACTCTGGTAGCAAAAATTGTAAGGAATTTATCTCCAATTTGCATGACAAGGCATTCAAAAATTCTGGAACATCTCCAGATAAACAGAGATAAAAACACTAATCTCTACATCAATCTTCAAAATCAGCAACTGGAAGACACGGATGTAATTGTGGTTTTTCATATACAGAAGATGCAAGAAAATAGACTAACTCAAACACGTCTTATTAAAAACACTAATCTCTAAACCAATCTTCAAAATCAGCAACTGGAAGACACAGTCAATTGTGGTTTTTCACATACAGAAGATTCAAGAAAATAGACTAACTCCAACACATCTTTCCTTTACAAAATCTTATAGTCTCCTGGGAGACTAGCAAAAATTGCCAATGCTGACTATATTGCAAGTCATCATGGCGGGGTATTGGGTAAAGTTTTCAACTAGCAATAATCACGCCTCGGTTTGACCTCATAAGCTATGATAATGCCACTGCGCAAAGTTGATAGGTGCTTGGCTGGAGCAATCAGCATGTGCAACAGAGAACTCATTACAACCATGGCTAGACAAACAGTCTCTGGCTAGGAGCAGTGGATTATGGGAATGTATATGCTAATGAGTCCAAGACCTGGCAAAACCTTCCTGGGTGATGACTTCAAGGAAATTGTATTTTCTGTTCCCAAGTGCTTTTTCATATCTCACACTCTGGTAGCAAAAATTGTAAGGAATTTATCTCCAATTTGCATGACAATGCATTCAAAAATTCTGGAACATCTCCAGATAAACAGAGATAAAAACACTAATCTCTACATCAATCTTCAAAATCAGCAACTGGAACACACGGATGTAATTGTGGTTTTTCATATACAGAAGATGCAAGAAAATAGACTAACTCCAACACGTCTTATTAAAAACACTAATCTCTAAACCAATCTTCAAAATCAGCAACTGGAAGACACAGTCAATTGTGGTTTTTCACATACAGAAGATTCAAGAAAATAGACTAACTCCAACACATCTTTCCTTTACAAAATCTTATAGTCTCCTGGGAGACTAGCAAAAATTGCCAATGCTGACTATATTGCAAGTCATCATGGCGGGGTATTGGGTAAAGTTTTCAACTAGCAATAATCACGCCTCGGTTTGACCTCATAAGCTATGATAATGCCACTGCGCAAAGTTGATAGGTGCTTGGCTGGAGCAATCAGCATGTGCAACAGAGAACTCATTACAACCATGGCTAGACAAACAGTCTCTGGCTAGGAGCAGTGGATTATGGGAATGTATATGCTAATGAGTCCAAGACCTGGCAAAACCTTCCTGGGTGATGACTTCAAGGAAATTGTATTTTCTGTTCCCAAGTGCTTTTTCATATCTCACACTCTGGTAGCAAAAATTGTAAGGAATTTATCTCCAATTTGCATGACAATGCATTCAAAAATTCTGGAACATCTCCAGATAAACAGAGATAAAAACACTAATCTCTACATCAATCTTCAAAATCAGCAACTGGAACACACGGATGTAATTGTGGTTTTTCATATACAGAAGATGCAAGAAAATAGACTAACTCCAACACGTCTTATTAAAAACACTAATCTCTAAACCAATCTTCAAAATCAGCAACTGGAAGACACAGTCAATTGTGGTTTTTCACATACAGAAGATTCAAGAAAATAGACTAACTCCAACACATCTTTCCTTTACAAAATCTTATAGCCTCCTGAGAGACTAGCAAAAATTGCCAATGCTGACTATATTGCAAGTCATCATGGCGGGGTATTGGGTAAAGTTTTCAACTAGCAATAATCACGCCTCGGTTTGACCTCATAAGCTATGATAATGCCACTGCGCAAAGTTGATAGGTGCTTGGCTGGAGCAATCAGCAACAGAGAACTCATTATAACCATGGCTAGACAAACAGTCTCTGGCTAGGAGCAGTGGATTATGGGAATGTATATGCTAATGAGTCCAAGACCTGGCAAAACCTTCCTGGGTGATGACTTCAAGGAAATTGTATTTTCTGTTCCCAAGTGCTTTTTCATATCTCACACTCTAGTAAGAAATATGTAAGGAATTTATCTCCAATTTGCATGACAATGCATTCAAAAATTCTGGAACATCTCCAGATAAACAGAGATAAAAACACTAATCTCTACATCAATCTTCAAAATCAGCAACTGGAAGACACGGATGTAATTGTGGTTTTTCATATACAGAAGATGCAAGAATATAGACTAACTCCAACACGTCTTATTAAAAACACTAATCTCTAAACCAATCTTCAAAATCAGCAACTGGAAGACACAGTCAATTGTGGTTTTTCACAAACAGAAGATTCAAGAAAATAGACTAACTCCAACACATCTTTCCTTTACAAAATCTTATAGTCTCCTGGGAGACTAGCAAAAATTGCCAATGCTGACTATATTGCAAGTCATCATGGCGAGGTATTGGGTAAAGTTTTCAACTAGCAATAATCACGCCTCGGTTTGACCTCATAAGCTATGATAATGCCACTGCGCAAAGTTGATAGGTGCTTGGCTGGAGCAATCAGCATGTGCAACAGAGAACTCATTACAACCATGGCTAGACAAACAGTCTCTGGCTAGGAGCAGTGGATTATGGGAATGTATATGCTAATGAGTCCAAGACCTGGCAAAACCTTCCTGGGTGATGACTTCAAGGAAATTGTATTTTCTGTTCCCAAGCGCTTTTTCATATCTCACACTCTAGTAAGAAATATGTAAGGAATTTATCTCCAATTTGCATGACAATGCATTCAAAAATTCTGGAACATCTCCAGATAAACAGAGATAAAAACACTAATCTCTACATCAATCTTCAAAATCAGCAACTGGAAGACACGGATGTAATTGTGGTTTTTCATATACAGAAGATGCAAGAAAATAGACTAACTCCAACACGTCTTATTAAAAACACTAATCTCTAAACCAATCTTCAAAATCAGCAACTGGAAGACACAGTCAATTGTGGTTTTTCACATACAGAAGATTCAAGAAAATAGACTAACTCCAACACATCTTTCCTTTACAAAATCTTATAGTCTCCTGGGAGACTAGCAAAAATTGCCAATGCTGACTATATTGCAAGTCATCATGGCGGGGTATTGGGTAAAGTTTTCAACTAGCAATAATCACACCTCGGTTTGACCTCATAAGCTATGATAATGCCACTGCGCAAAGTTGATAGGTGCTTGGCTGGAGCAATCAGCATGTGCAACAGAGAACTCATTACAACCATGGCTAGACAAACAGTCTCTGGCTAGGAGCAGTGGATTATGGGAATGTATATGCTAATGAGTCCAAGACCTGGCAAAACCTTCCTGGGTGAGGACTTCAAGGAAATTGTATTTTCTGTTCCCAAGTGCTTTTTCATATCTCACACTCTGGTAGCAAAAATTGTAAGGAATTTATCTCCAATTTGCATGACAATGCATTCAAAAATTCTGGAACATCTCCAGATAAACAGAGATAAAAACACTAATCTCTACATCAATCTTCAAAATCAGCAACTGGAAGACACAGATGTAATTGTGGTTTTTCATATACAGAAGATGCAAGAAAATAGACTAACTCCAACACGTCTTATTAAAAACACTAATCTCTAAACCAATCTTCAAAATCAGCAACTGGAAGACACAGTCAATTGTGGTTTTTCACATACAGAAGATTCAAGAAAATAGACTAACTCCAACACATCTTTCCTTTACAAAATCTTATAGTCTCCTGGGAGACTAGCAAAAATTGCCAATGCTGACTATATTGCAAGTCATCATGGCGGGGTATTGGGTAAAGTTTTCAACTAGCAATAATCACGCCTCGGTTTGACCTCATAAGCTATGATAATGCCACTGCGCAAAGTTGATAGGTGCTTGGCTGGAGCAATCAGCATGTGCAACAGAGAACTCATTACAACCATGGCTAGACAAACAGTCTCTGGCTAGGAGCAGTGGATTATGTGAATGTATATGCTAATGAGTCCAAGACCTGGCAAAACCTTCCTGGGTGATGACTTCAAGGAAATTGTATTTTCTGTTCCCAAGCGCTTTTTCATATCTCACACTCTAGTAAGAAATATGTAAGGAAATTATCTCCAATTTGCATGACAATGCATTCAAAAATTCTGGAACATCTCCAGATAAACAGAGATAAAAACACTAATCTCTACATCAATCTTCAAAATCAGCAACTGGAAGACACGGATGTAATTGTGGTTTTTCATATACAGAAGATGCAAGAAAATAGACTAACTCCAACACGTCTTATTAAAAACACTAATCTCTAAACCAATCTTCAAAATCAGCAACTGGAAGACACAGTCAATTGTGGTTTTTCACATACAGAAGATTCAAGAAAATAGACTAACTCCAACACATCTTTCCTTTACAAAATCTTATAGTCTCCTGGGAGACTAGCAAAAATTGCCAATGCTGACTATATTGCAAGTCATCATGGCGGGGTATTGGGTAAAGTTTTCAACTTGCAATAATCACGACTCGGTTTGACCTCATAAGCTATGATAATGCCACTGCACAAAGTTGATAGGTGCTTGGCTGGAGCAATCAGCATGTGCAACAGAGAACTCATTACAACCATGGCTAGACAAACAGTCTCTGGCTAGGAGCAGTGGATTATGGGAATGTATATGCTAATGAGTCCAAGACCTGGCAAAACCTTCCTGGGTGATGACTTCAAGGAAATTGTATTTTTTGTTCCCAAGTGCTTTTTCATATCTCACACTCTGGTAGCAAAAATTGTAAGGAATTTATCTCCAATTTGCATGACAATGCATTCAAAAATTCTGGAACATCTCCAAATAAACAGAGATAAAAACACTAATCTCTACATCAATCTTCAAAATCAGCAACTGGAAGACACGGATGTAATTGTGGTTTTTCATATACAGAAGATGCAAGAAAATAGACTAACTCCAACACGTCTTATTAAAAACACTAATCTCTAAACCAATCTTCAAAATCAGCAACTGGAAGACACAGTCAATTGTGGTTTTTCACATACAGAAGATTCAAGAAAATAGACTAACTCCAACACATCTTTCCTTTACAAAATCTTATAGTCTCCTGAGAGACTAGCAAAAATTGCCAATGCTGACTATATTGCAAGTCATCATGGCGGGGTATTGGGTAAAGTTTTCAATTAGCAATAATCACGCCTCGGTTTGACCTCATAAGCTATGATAATGCCACTGCGTAAAGTTGATATGTGCTTGGCTGGAGCAATCAGCATGTGCAACAGAGAACTCATTACAACCATGGCTAGACAAACAGTCTCTGGCTAGGAGCAGTGGATTATGGGAATGTATATGCTAATGAGTCCAAGACCTGGCAAAACCTTCCTGGGTGATGACTTCAAGGAAATTGTATTTTCTGTTCCCAAGTGCTTTTTCATATCTCACACTCTGGTAGCAAAAATTGTAAGGAATTTATCTCCAATTTGCATGACAAGGCATTCAAAAATTCTGGAACATCTCCAGATAAACAGAGATAAAAACACTAATCTCTACATCAATCTTCAAAATCAGCAACTGGAAGACACGGATGTAATTGTGGTTTTTCATATACAGAAGATGCAAGAAAATAGACTAACTCAAACACGTCTTATTAAAAACACTAATCTCTAAACCAATCTTCAAAATCAGCAACTGGAAGACACAGTCAATTGTGGTTTTTCACATACAGAAGATTCAAGAAAATAGACTAACTCCAACACATCTTTCCTTTACAAAATCTTATAGTCTCCTGGGAGACTAGCAAAAATTGCCAATGCTGACTATATTGCAAGTCATCATGGCGGGGTATTGGGTAAAGTTTTCAACTAGCAATAATCACGCCTCGGTTTGACCTCATAAGCTATGATAATGCCACTGCGCAAAGTTGATAGGTGCTTGGCTGGAGCAATCAGCATGTGCAACAGAGAACTCATTACAACCATGGCTAGACAAACAGTCTCTGGCTAGGAGCAGTGGATTATGGGAATGTATATGCTAATGAGTCCAAGACCTGGCAAAACCTTCCTGGGTGATGACTTCAAGGAAATTGTATTTTCTGTTCCCAAGTGCTTTTTCATATCTCACACTCTGGTAGCAAAAATTGTAAGGAATTTATCTCCAATTTGCATGACAATGCATTCAAAAATTCTGGAACATCTCCAGATAAACAGAGATAAAAACACTAATCTCTACATCAATCTTCAAAATCAGCAACTGGAACACACGGATGTAATTGTGGTTTTTCATATACAGAAGATGCAAGAAAATAGACTAACTCCAACACGTCTTATTAAAAACACTAATCTCTAAACCAATCTTCAAAATCAGCAACTGGAAGACACAGTCAATTGTGGTTTTTCACATACAGAAGATTCAAGAAAATAGACTAACTCCAACACATCTTTCCTTTACAAAATCTTATAGCCTCCTGAGAGACTAGCAAAAATTGCCAATGCTGACTATATTGCAAGTCATCATGGCGGGGTATTGGGTAAAGTTTTCAACTAGCAATAATCACGCCTCGGTTTGACCTCATAAGCTATGATAATGCCACTGCGCAAAGTTGATAGGTGCTTGGCTGGAGCAATCAGCATGTGCAACAGAGTACTCATTACAACCATGGCTAGACAAACAGTCTCTGGCTAGGAGCAGTGGATTATGGGAATGTATATGCTAATGAGTCCAAGACCTGGCAAAACCTTCCTGGGTGATGACTTCAAGGAAATTGTATTTTCTGTTCCCAAGTGCTTTTTCATATCTCACACTCTAGTAAGAAATATGTAAGGAATTTATCTCCAATTTGCATGACAATGCATTCAAAAATTCTGGAACATCTCCAGATAAACAGAGATAAAAACACTAATCTCTACATCAATCTTCAAAATCAGCAACTGGAAGACACGGATGTAATTGTGGTTTTTCATATACAGAAGATGCAAGAATATAGACTAACTCCAACACGTCTTATTAAAAACACTAATCTCTAAACCAATCTTCAAAATCAGCAACTGGAAGACACAGTCAATTGTGGTTTTTCACAAACAGAAGATTCAAGAAAATAGACTAACTCCAACACATCTTTCCTTTACAAAATCTTATAGTCTCCTGGGAGACTAGCAAAAATTGCCAATGCTGACTATATTGCAAGTCATCATGGCGAGGTATTGGGTAAAGTTTTCAACTAGCAATAATCACGCCTCGGTTTGACCTCATAAGCTATGATAATGCCACTGCGCAAAGTTGATAGGTGCTTGGCTGGAGCAATCAGCATGTGCAACAGAGAACTCATTACAACCATGGCTAGACAAACAGTCTCTGGCTAGGAGCAGTGGATTATGGGAATGTATATGCTAATGAGTCCAAGACCTGGCAAAACCTTCCTGGGTGATGACTTCAAGGAAATTGTATTTTCTGTTCCCAAGTGCTTTTTCATATCTCACACTCTGGTAGCAAAAATTGTAAGGAATTTATCTCCAATTTGCATGACAAGGCATTCAAAAATTCTGGAACATCTCCAGATAAACAGAGATAAAAACACTAATCTCTACATCAATCTTCAAAATCAGCAACTGGAGGACACGGATGTAATTGTGGTTTTTCATATACAGAAGATGCAAGAAAATAGACTAACTCCAACACGTCTTATTAAAAACACTAATCTCTAAACCAATCTTCAAAATCAGCAACTGGAAGACACAGTCAATTGTGGTTTTTCACATACAGAAGATTCAAGAAAATAGACTAACTCCAACACATCTTTCCTTTACAAAATCTTATAGTCTTCTGGGAGACTAGCAAAAATTGCCAATGCTGACTATATTGCAAGTCATCATGGCGGGGTATTGGGTAAAGTTTTCAACTAGCAATAATCACGCCTCGGTTTGACCTCATAAGCTATGATAATGCCACTGCGCAAAGTTGATAGGTGCTTGGCTGGAGCAATCAGCATGTGCAACAGAGAACTCATTACAACCATGGCTAGACAAACAGTCTCTGGCTAGGAGCAGTGGATTATGGGAATGTATATGCTAATGAGTCCAAGACCTGGCAAAACCTTCCTGGGTGATGACTTCAAGGAAATTGTATTTTCTGTTCCCAAGTGCTTTTTCATATCTCACACTCTGGTAGCAAAAATTGTAAGGAATTTATCTCCAATTTGCATGACAATGCATTCAAAAATTCTGGAACATCTCCAGATAAACAGAGATAAAAACACTAATCTCTACATCAATCTTCAAAATCAGCAACTGGAAGACACAGATGTAATTGTGGTTTTTCATATACAGAAGATGCAAGAAAATAGACTAACTCCAACACGTCTTATTAAAAACACTAATCTCTAAACCAATCTTCAAAATCAGCAACTGGAAGACACAGTCAATTGTGGTTTTTCACATACAGAAGATTCAAGGAAATAGACTAACTCCAACACATCTTTCCTTTACAAAATCTTATAGTCTCCTGGGAGACTAGCAAAAATTGCCAATGCTGACTATATTGCAAGTCATCATGGCGGGGTATTGGGTAAAGTTTTCAACTAGCAATAATCACGCCTCGGTTTGACCTCATAAGCTATGATAATGCCACTGCGCAAAGTTGATAGGTGCTTGGCTGGAGCAATCAGCATGTGCAACAGAGAACTCATTACAACCATGGCTAGACAAACAGTCTCTGGCTAGGAGCAGTGGATTATGGGAATGTATATGCTAATGAGTCCAAGACCTGGCAAAACCTTCCTGGGTGATGACTTCAAGGAAATTGTATTTTCTGTTCCCAAGTGCTTTTTCATATCTCACACTCTAGTAAGAAATATGTAAGGAATTTATCTCCAATTTGCATGACAATGCATTCAAAAATTCTGGAACATCTCCAGATAAACAGAGATAAAAACACTAATCTCTACATCAATCTTCAAAATCAGCAACTGGAAGACACGGATGTAGCTGTGGTTTTTCATATACAGAAGATGCAAGAAAATAGACTAACTCCAACACGTCTTATTAAAAACACTAATCTCTAAACCAATCTTCAAAATCAGCAACTGGAAGACACAGTCAATTGTGGTTTTTCACATACAGAAGATTCAAGAAAATAGACTAACTCCAACACATCTTTCCTTTACAAAATCTTATAGTCTCCTGGGAGACTAGCAAAAATTGCCAATGCTGACTATATTGCAAGTCATCATGGCGGGGTATTGGGTAAAGTTTTCAACTAGCAATAATCACGCCTCGGTTTGACCTCATAAGCTATGATAATGCCACTGCGCAAAGTTGATAGGTGCTTGGCTGGAGCAATCAGCATGTGCAACAGAGAACTCATTACAACCATGGCTAGACAAACAGTCTCTGGCTAGGAGCAGTGGATTATGGGAATGTATATGCTAATGAGTCCAAGACCTGGCAAAACCTTCCTGGGTGATGACTTCAAGGAAATTGTATTTTCTGTTCCCAAGTGCTTTTTCATATCTCACACTCTGGTAGCAAAAATTGTAAGGAATTTATCTCCAATTTGCATGACAATGCATTCAAAAATTCTGGAACATCTCCAGATAAACAGAGATAAAAACACTAATCTCTACATCAATCTTCAAAATCAGCAACTGGAAGACACGGATGTCATTGTGGTTTTTCATATACAGAAGATGCAAGAAAATAGACTAACTCCAACACGTCTTATTAAAAACACTAATCTCTAAACCAATCTTTAAAATCAGCAACTGGAAGACACAGTCAATTGTGGTTTTTCACATACAGAAGATTCAAGAAAATAGACTAACTCCAACACATCTTTCCTTTACAAAATCTTATAGTCTCCTGGGAGACTAGCAAAAATTGCCAATGCTGACTATATTGCAAGTCATCATGGCGGGGTATTGGGTAAAGTTTTCAACTAGCAATAATCACGCCTCGGTTTGACCTCATAAGCTATGATAATGCCACTGCGCAAAGTTGATAGGTGCTTGGCTGAAGCAATCAGCATGTGCAACAGAGAACTCATTACAACCATGGCTAGACAAACAGTCTCTGGCTAGGAGCAGTGGATTATGGGAATGTATATGCTAATGAGTCCAAGACCTGGCAAAACCTTCCTGGGTGATGACTTCAAGGAAATTGTATTTTCTGTTCCCAAGTGCTTTTTCATATCTCACACTCTGGTAGCAAAAATTGTAAGGAATTTATCTCCAATTTGCATGACAATGCATTCAAAAATTCTGGAACATCTCCAGATAAACAGAGATAAAAACACTAATCTCTACATCAATCTTCAAAATCAGCAACTGGAAGACACGGATGTCATTGTGGTTTTTCATATACAGAAGATGCAAGAAAATAGACAAACTCCAACACGTCTTATTAAAAACACTAATCTCTAAACCAATCTTTAAAATCAGCAACTGGAAGACACAGTCAATTGTGGTTTTTCACATACAGAAGATTCAAGAAAATAGACTAACTCCAACACATCTTTCCTTTACAAAATCTTATAGTCTCCTGGGAGACTAGCAAAAATTGCCAATGCTGACTATATTGCAAGTCATCATGGCGGGGTATTGGGTAAAGTTTTCAACTAGCAATAATCACGCCTCGGTTTGACCTCATAAGCTATGATAATGCCACTGCGCAAAGTTGATAGGTGCTTGGCTGAAGCAATCAGCATGTGCAACAGAGAACTCATTACAACCATGGCTAGACAAACAGTCTCTGGCTAGGAGCAGTGGATTATGGGAATGTATATGCTAATGATTCCAAGACCTGGCAAAACCTTCCTGGGTGATGACTTCAAGGAAATTGTATTTTCTGTTCCCAAGTGCTTTTTCATATCTCACACTCTGGTAGCAAAAATTGTAAGGAATTTATCTCCAATTTGCATGACAATGCATTCAAAAATTCTGGAACATCTCCAGATAAACAGAGATAAAAACACTAATCTCTACATCAATCTTCAAAATCAGCAACTGGAACACACGGATGTAATTGTGGTTTTTCATATACAGAAGATGCAAGAAAATAGACTAACTCCAACACGTCTTATTAAAAACACTAATCTCTAAACCAATCTTTAAAATCAGCAACTGGAAGACACAGTCAATTGTGGTTTTTCACATACAGAAGATTCAAGAAAATAGACTAACTCCAACACATCTTTCCTTTACAAAATCTTATAGTCTCCTGGGAGACTAGCAAAAATTGCCAATGCTGACTATATTGCAAGTCATCATGGCGGGGTATTGGGTAAAGTTTTCAACTAGCAATAATCACGCCTCGGTTTGACCTCATAAGCTATGATAATGCCACTGCGCAAAGTTGATAGGTGCTTGGCTGAAGCAATCAGCATGTGCAACAGAGAACTCATTACAACCATGGCTAGACAAACAGTCTCTGGCTAGGAGCAGTGGATTATGGGAATGTATATGCTAATGAGTCCAAGACCTGGCAAAACCTTCCTGGGTGATGACTTCAAGGAAATTGTATTTTCTGTTCCCAAGTGCTTTTTCATATCTCACACTCTGGTAGCAAAAATTGTAAGGAATTTATCTCCAATTTGCATGACAATGCATTCAAAAATTCTGGAACATCTCCAGATAAACAGAGATAAAAACACTAATCTCTACATCAATCTTCAAAATCAGCAACTGGAAGACACGGATGTCATTGTGGTTTTTCATATACAGAAGATGCAAGAAAATAGACTAACTCCAACACGTCTTATTAAAAACACTAATCTCTAAACCAATCTTTAAAATCAGCAACTGGAAGACACAGTCAATTGTGGTTTTTCACATACAGAAGATTCAAGAAAATAGACTAACTCCAACACATCTTTCCTTTACAAAATCTTATAGTCTCCTGGGAGACTAGCAAAAATTGCCAATGCTGACTATATTGCAAGTCATCATGGCGGGGTATTGGGTAAAGTTTTCAACTAGCAATAATCACGCCTCGGTTTGACCTCATAAGCTATGATAATGCCACTGCGCAAAGTTGATAGGTGCTTGGCTGAAGCAATCAGCATGTGCAACAGAGAACTCATTACAACCATGGCTAGACAAACAGTCTCTGGCTAGGAGCAGTGGATTATGGGAATGTATATGCTAATGATTCCAAGACCTGGCAAAACCTTCCTGGGTGATGACTTCAAGGAAATTGTATTTTCTGTTCCCAAGTGCTTTTTCATATCTCACACTCTGGTAGCAAAAATTGTAAGGAATTTATCTCCAATTTGCATGACAATGCATTCAAAAATTCTGGAACATCTCCAGATAAACAGAGATAAAAACACTAATCTCTACATCAATCTTCAAAATCAGCAACTGGAAGACACGGATGTAATTGTGGTTTTTCATATACAGAAGATGCAAGAAAATAGACTAACTCCAACACGTCTTATTAAAAACACTAATCTCTAAACCAATCTTCAAAATCAGCAACTGGAAGACACAGTCAATTGTGGTTTTTCACATACAGAAGATTCAAGAAAATAGACTAACTCCAACACATCTTTCCTTTACAAAATCTTATAGTCTCCTGGGAGACTAGCAAAAATTGCCAATGCTGACTATATTGCAAGTCATCATGGCGGGGTATTGGGTAAAGTTTTCAACTAGCAATAATCACGCCTCGGTTTGACCTCATAAGCTATGATAATGCCACTGCGCAAAGTTGATAGGTGCTTGGCTGGAGCAATCAGCAACAGAGAACTCATTATAACCATGGCTAGACAAACAGTCTCTGGCTAGGAGCAGTGGATTATGGGAATGTATATGCTAATGAGTCCAAGACCTGGCAAAACCTTCCTGGGTGATGACTTCAAGGAAATTGTATTTTCTGTTCCCAAGTGCTTTTTCATATCTCACACTCTGGTAGCAAAAATTGTAAGGAATTTATCTCCAATTTGCATGACAATGCATTCAAAAATTCTGGAACATCTCCAGATAAACAGAGATAAAAACACTAATCTCTACATCAATCTTCAAAATCAGCAACTGGAACACACGGATGTAATTGTGGTTTTTCATATACAGAAGATGCAAGAAAATAGACTAACTCCAACACGTCTTATTAAAAACACTAATCTCTAAACCAATCTTCAAAATCAGCAACTGGAAGACACAGTCAATTGTGGTTTTTCACATACAGAAGTTACAAGAAAATAGACTAACTCCAACACATCTTTCCTTTACAAAATCTTATAGCCTCCTGGGAGACTAGCAAAAATTGCCAATGCTGACTATATTGCAAGTCATCATGGCGGGGTATTGGGTAAAGTTTTCAACTAGCAATAATCACGCCTCGGTTTGACCTCATAAGCTATGATAATGCCACTGCGCAAAGATGATAGGTGCTTGGCTGGAGCAATCAGCATGTGCAACAGAGAACTCATTACAACCATGGCTAAACAAACAGTCTCTGGCTAGGAGCAGTGGATTATGGGAATGTATATGCTAATGAGTCCAAGACCTGGCAAAACCTTCCTGGGTGATGACTTCAAGGAAATTGTATTTTCTGTTCCCAAGCGCTTTTTCATATCTCACACTCTAGTAAGAAATATGTAAGGAATTTATCTCCAATTTGCATGACAATGCATTCAAAAATTCTGGAACATCTCCAGATAAACAGAGATAAAAACACTAATCTCTACATCAATCTTCAAAATCAGCAACTGGAAGACACGGATGTAATTGTGGTTTTTCATATACAGAAGATGCAAGAAAATAGACTAACTCCAACACGTCTTATTAAAAACACTAATCTCTAAACCAATCTTCAAAATCAGCAACTGGAAGACACAGTCAATTGTGGTTTTTCACATACAGAAGATTCAAGAAAATAGACTAACTCCAACACATCTTTCCTTTACAAAATCTTATAGTCTCCTGGGAGACTAGCAAAAATTGCCAATGCTGACTATATTGCAAGTCATCATGGCGGGGTATTGGGTAAAGTTTTCAACTAGCAATAATCACACCTCGGTTTGACCTCATAAGCTATGATAATGCCACTGCGCAAAGTTGATAGGTGCTTGGCTGGAGCAATCAGCATGTGCAACAGAGAACTCATTACAACCATGGCTAGACAAACAGTCTCTGGCTAGGAGCAGTGGATTATGGGAATGTATATGCTAATGAGTCCAAGACCTGGCAAAACCTTCCTGGGTGATGACTTCAAGGAAATTGTATTTTCTGTTCCCAAGTGCTTTTTCATATCTCACACTCTGGTAGCAAAAATTGTAAGGAATTTATCTCCAATTTGCATGACAATGCATTCAAAAATTCTGGAACATCTCCAGATAAACAGAGATAAAAACACTAATCTCTACATCAATCTTCAAAATCAGCAACTGGAAGACACAGATGTAATTGTGGTTTTTCATATACAGAAGATGCAAGAAAATAGACTAACTCCAACACGTCTTATTAAAAACACTAATCTCTAAACCAATCTTCAAAATCAGCAACTGGAAGACACAGTCAATTGTGGTTTTTCACATACAGAAGATTCAAGAAAATAGACTAACTCCAACACATCTTTCCTTTACAAAATCTTATAGTCTCCTGGGAGACTAGCAAAAATTGCCAATGCTGACTATATTGCAAGTCATCATGGCGGGGTATTGGGTAAAGTTTTCAACTAGCAATAATCACGCCTCGGTTTGACCTCATAAGCTATGATAATGCCACTGCGCAAAGTTGATAGGTGCTTGGCTGGAGCAATCAGCATGTGCAACAGAGAACTCATTACAACCATGGCTAGACAAACAGTCTCTGGCTAGGAGCAGTGGATTATGGGAATGTATATGCTAATGAGTCCAAGACCTGGCAAAACCTTCCTGGGTGATGACTTCAAGGAAATTGTATTTTCTGTTCCCAAGCGCTTTTTCATATCTCACACTCTAGTAAGAAATATGTAAGGAAATTATCTCCAATTTGCATGACAATGCATTCAAAAATTCTGGAACATCTCCAGATAAACAGAGATAAAAACACTAATCTCTACATCAATCTTCAAAATCAGCAACTGGAAGACACGGATGTAATTGTGGTTTTTCATATACAGAAGATGCAAGAAAATAGACTAACTCCAACACGTCTTATTAAAAACACTAATCTCTAAACCAATCTTCAAAATCAGCAACTGGAAGACACAGTCAATTGTGGTTTTTCACATACAGAAGATTCAAGAAAATAGACTAACTCCAACACATCTTTCCTTTACAAAATCTTATAGTCTCCTGGGAGACTAGCAAAAATTGCCAATGCTGACTATATTGCAAGTCATCATGGCGGGGTATTGGGTAAAGTTTTCAACTAGCAATAATCACACCTCGGTTTGACCTCATAAGCTATGATAATGCCACTGCGCAAAGTTGATAGGTGCTTGGCTGGAGCAATCAGCATGTGCAACAGAGAACTCATTACAACCATGGCTAGACAAACAGTCTCTGGCTAGGAGCAGTGGATTATGGGAATGTATATGCTAATGAGTCCAAGACCTGGCAAAACCTTCCTGGGTGATGACTTCAAGGAAATTGTATTTTCTGTTCCCAAGTGCTTTTTCATATCTCACACTCTGGTAGCAAAAATTGTAAGGAATTTATCTCCAATTTGCATGACAATGCATTCAAAAATTCTGGAACATCTCCAGATAAACAGAGATAAAAACACTAATCTCTACATCAATCTTCAAAATCAGCAACTGGAAGACACAGATGTAATTGTGGTTTTTCATATACAGAAGATGCAAGAAAATAGACTAACTCCAACAAGTCTTATTAAAAACACTAATCTTTAAACCAATCTTCAAAATCAGCAACTGGAAGACACAGTCAATTGTGGTTTTTCACATACAGAAGATTTAAGAAAATAGACTAACTCCAACACATCTTTCCTTTACAAAATCTTATAGTCTCCTGGGAGACTAGCAAAAATTGCCAATGCTGACTATATTGCAAGTCATCATGGCGGGGTATTGGGTAAAGTTTTCAACTAGCAATAATCACGCCTCGGTTTGACCTCATAAGCTATGATAATGCCACTGCGCAAAGTTGATAGGTGCTTGGCTGGAGCAATCAGCATGTGCAACAGAGAACTCATTACAACCATGGCTAGACAAACAGTCTCTGGCTAGGAGCAGTGGATTATGGGAATGTATATGCTAATGAGTCCAAGACCTGGCAAAACCTTCCTGGGTGATGACTTCAAGGAAATTGTATTTTCTGTTCCCAAGCGCTTTTTCATATCTCACACTCTAGTAAGAAATATGTAAGGAATTTATCTCCAATTTGCATGACAATGCATTCAAAAATTCTGGAACATCTCCAGATAAACAGAGATAAAAACACTAATCTCTACATCAATCTTCAAAATCAGCAACTGGAAGACACGGATGTAATTGTGGTTTTTCATATACAGAAGATGCAAGAAAATAGACTAACTCCAACACGTCTTATTAAAAACACTAATCTCTAAACCAATCTTCAAAATCAGCAACTGGAAGACACAGTCAATTGTGGTTTTTCACATACAGAAGATTCAAGAAAATAGACTAACTCCAACACATCTTTCCTTTACAAAATCTTATAGTCTCCTGGGAGACTAGCAAAAATTGCCAATGCTGACTATATTGCAAGTCATCATGGCGGGGTATTGGGTAAAGTTTTCAACTAGCAATAATCACACCTCGGTTTGACCTCATAAGCTATGATAATGCCACTGCGCAAAGTTGATAGGTGCTTGGCTGGAGCAATCAGCATGTGCAACAGAGAACTCATTACAACCATGGCTAGACAAACAGTCTCTGGCTAGGAGCAGTGGATTATGGGAATGTATATGCTAATGAGTCCAAGACCTGGCAAAACCTTCCTGGGTGATGACTTCAAGGAAATTGTATTTTCTGTTCCCAAGTGCTTTTTCATATCTCACACTATGGTAGCAAAAGTTGTAAGGAATTTATCTCCAATTTGCATGACAAGGCATTCAAAAATTCTGGAACATCTCCAGATAAACAGAGATAAAAACACTAATCTCTACATCAATCTTCAAAATCAGCAACTGGAAGACACGGATGTAATTGTGGTTTTTTATATACAGAAGATGCAAGAAAATAGACTAACTCCAACACGTCTTATTAAAAACACTAATCTCTAAACCAATCTTCAAAATCAGCAACTGGAAGACACAGTCAATTGTGGTTTTTCACATACAGAAGATTCAAGAAAATAGACTAACTCCAACACATCTTTCCTTTACAAAATCTTATAGTCTCCTGGGAGACTAGCAAAAATTGCCAATGCTGACTATATTGCAAGTCATCATGGCAGGGTATTGGGTAAAGTTTTCAACTAGCAATAATCACGCCTCGGTTTGACCTCATAAGCTATGATAATGCCACTGCGCAAAGTTGATAGGTGCTTGGCTGGAGCAATCAGCATGTGCAACAGAGAACTCATTACAACCATGGCTAGACAAACAGTCTCTGGCTAGGAGCAGTGGATTATGGGAATGTATATGCTAATGAGTCCAAGACCTGGCAAAACCTTCCTGGGTGATGACTTCAAGGAAATTGTATTTTCTGTTCCCAAGTGCTTTTTCATATCTCACACTATGGTAGCAAAAGTTGTAAGGAATTTATCTCCAATTTGCATGACAAGGCATTCAAAAATTCTGGAACATCTCCAGATAAACAGAGATAAAAACACTAATCTCTACATCAATCTTCAAAATCAGCAACTGGAAGACACAGCCAATTGTGGTTTTTTATATACAGAAGATGCAAGAAAATAGACTAACTCCAACACGTCTTATTAAAAACAGTAATCTCTAAACCAATCTTCAAAATCAGCAACTGGAAGACACAGCCAATTGTGGTTTTTCACATACAGAAAATTCAAGAAAATAGACTAAAGGCCCCCATACACTAGCCGATTTTGGTCAGATTTCAGCCAGATCAGTCGGATCTGGCCGAAATCGGACCAAAATCGGCTAGTTTTGATGTCCCCTCAGATCCGATGCGCGGTCCCGTGCGCATCGGATCTGCGTCGGGTGGTCGGACCTGCTGCACGTCCGACCACCCGACTTGGGACCTAGTGGGGCGGTGGAGGGAGCAGGGGGGGCTGGGGACGCTGCGGGGGACACGTCTGTGTCCCCCGCTGCTGGGGACAGCGTCTGTGCGGCGAGAAGGTAGAGGGAGCAGGGGGGGCTGGAGACGCTGCGGGGGACACAGGCGGCATAGAGCCGGGCAGGGGGAGCCGGCCGGGAGCTGTCAGTAATGAATAAAAAAAAAAGCCCATACAATGAATGGGCGGCCTGTGATTGGCTGAGCGCTCTCTCAGCCAGTCAGCAATTGGCTGAGAGAGCGCTCAGCAGCCAATCACAGGCTGCCCATTCATTGTATGGGCTTTTTTTTTTATTCATTACTGACAGCTCCCGGCCGGCTCCCCCTGCCCGGCTCTATGCAGCCTGTGTCCCCCGCAGCGTCTCCAGCCCCCCCCTGCTCCCTCTACCTTCTCGCCGCACAGACGCTGTCCCCAGCAGCGGGGGACACAGACGTGTCCCCCGCAGCGTCTCCAGCCCCCCCTGCTCCCTCTACCTTCTCGCCGCACAGACGCTGTCCCCCGCAGCGTCCCCAGCCCCCCTGCTCCCACCAGCTCTCACCTCTTAGCCCCCCCCCTGCTCCCCGGGTTTTTTACATGTGATAAATCGAGACGATTTATCACATGTAAAAAATGGCACATCAAGTGCCAATCTAATCAAGCTCCCCCGGGGAGCAGCCGGGGAAGCTCAGGGGGAAGTCGGCGCCACTTGTCCTAAGGACAAGTCGCCCTAGTGTATGGGGGCCTTTACTCCAACACATCTTTCCTTTACAAAATCTTATAGTCTCCTGGGAGACTAGCAAAAATTGCCAATGCTGACTATATTGCAAGTCATCATGGCGGGGTATTGGGTAAAGTTTTCAACTAGCAATAATCACGCCTCAGTTTGACCTCATAAGCTATGATAATTCCACTGCGCAAAGTTGATAGGTGCTTGGCTGGAGCAATCAGCATGTGCAACAGAGAACTCATTACAACCATGGCTAGACAAACAGTCTCTGGCTAGGAGCAGTGGATTATGGGAATGTATATGCTAATGAGTCCAAGACCTGGCAAAACCTTCCTGGGACTTCAAGGAAATTGTATTTTCTGTTCCCAAGTGCTTTTTCATATCTCACACTATAGTAAGAAATATGTAAGGAATTTATCTCCAATTTGCATGACAATGCATTCAAAAATTCTGGAACATCTCCAGATAAACAGAGATAAAAACACTAATCTCTACATCAATCTTCAAAATCAGCAACTGGAAGACACGGATGTAATTGTGGTTTTTCATATACAGAAGATGCAAGAATATAGACTAACTCCAACACGTCTTATTAAAAACACTAATCTCTAAACCAATCTTCAAAATCAGCAACTGGAAGACACAGTCAATTGTGGTTTTTAACATACAGAAGATTCAAGAAAATAGACTAACTCCAACACATCTTTCCTTTACAAAATCTTATAGTCTCCTGGGAGACTAGCAAAAATTGCCAATGCTGACTATATTCCAAGTCATCATGGCAGGGTATTGGGTAAAGTTTTCAACTAGCAATAATCACGCCTCGGTTTGACCTCATAAGCTATGATAATGCCACTGCGCAAAGTTGATAGGTGCTTGGCTGGAGCAATCAGCATGTGCAACAGAGAACTCATTACAACCATGGCTAGACAAACAGTCTCTGGCTAGGAGCAGTGGATTATGGGAATGTATATGCTAATGAGTCCAAGACCTGGCAAAACCTTCCTGGGTGATGACTTCAAGGAAATTGTATTTTCTGTTCCCAAGTGCTTTTTCATATCTCACACTCTGGTAGCAAAAATTGTAAGGAATTTATCTCCAATTTGCATGACAATGCATTCAAAAATTCTGGAACATCTCCAGATAAACAGAGATAAAAACACTAATCTCTACATCAATCTTCAAAATCAGCAACTGGAACACACGGATGTAATTGTGGTTTTTCATATACAGAAGATGCAAGAAAATAGACTAACTCCAACACGTCTTATTAAAAACACTAATCTCTAAACCAATCTTCCAAATCAGCAACTGGAAGACACAGTCAATTGTGGTTTTTCACATACAGAAGTTACAAGAAAATAGACTAACTCCAACACATCTTTCCTTTACAAAATCTTATAGCCTCCTGGGAGACTAGCAAAAATTGCCAATGCTGACTATATTGCAAGTCATCATGGCGGGGTATTGGGTAAAGTTTTCAACTAGCAATAATCACGCCTCGGTTTGACCTCATAAGCTATGATAATGCCACTGCGCAAAGTTGATAGGTGCTTGGCTGGAGCAATCAGCATGTGCAACAGAGAACTCATTACAACCATGGCTAGACAAACAGTCTCTGGCTAGGAGCAGTGGATTATGGGAATGTATATGCTAATGAGTCCAAGACCTGGCAAAACCTTCCTGGGTGATGACTTCAAGGAAATTGTATTTTCTGTTCCCAAGTGCTTTTTCATATCTCACACTCTGGTAGCAAAAATTGTAAGGAATTTATCTCCAATTTGCATGACAATGCATTCAAAAATTCTGGAACATCTCCAGATAAACAGAGATAAAAACACTAATCTCTACATCAATCTTCAAAATCAGCAACTGGAAGACACAGATGTAATTGTGGTTTTTCATATACAGAAGATGCAAGAAAATAGACTAACTCCAACACGTCTTATTAAAAACACTAATCTCTAAACCAATCTTCAAAATCAGCAACTGGAAGACACAGTCAATTGTGGTTTTTCACATACAGAAGATTCAAGAAAATAGACTAACTCCAACACATCTTTCCTTTACAAAATCTTATAGTCTCCTGGGAGACTAGCAAAAATTGCCAATGCTGACTATATTGCAAGTCATCATGGCGGGGTATTGGGTAAAGTTTTCAACTAGCAATAATCACGCCTCGGTTTGACCTCATAAGCTATGATAATGCCACTGCGCAAAGTTGATAGGTGCTTGGCTGGAGCAATCAGCATGTGCAACAGAGAACTCATTACAACCATGGCTAGACAAACAGTCTCTGGCTAGGAGCAGTGGATTATGGGAATGTATATGCTAATGAGTCCAAGACCTGGCAAAACCTTCCTGGGTGATGACTTCAAGGAAATTGTATTTTCTGTTCCCAAGCGCTTTTTCATATCTCACACTCTAGTAAGAAATATGTAAGGAAATTATCTCCAATTTGCATGACAATGCATTCAAAAATTCTGGAACATCTCCAGATAAACAGAGATAAAAACACTAATCTCTACATCAATCTTCAAAATCAGCAACTGGAAGACACGGATGTAATTGTGGTTTTTCATATACAGAAGATGCAAGAAAATAGACTAACTCCAACACGTCTTATTAAAAACACTAATCTCTAAACCAATCTTCAAAATCAGCAACTGGAAGACACAGTCAATTGTGGTTTTTCACATACAGAAGATTCAAGAAAATAGACTAACTCCAACACATCTTTCCTTTACAAAATCTTATAGTCTCCTGGGAGACTAGCAAAAATTGCCAATGCTGACTATATTGCAAGTCATCATGGCGGGGTATTGGGTAAAGTTTTCAACTAGCAATAATCACACCTCAGTTTGACCTCATAAGCTATGATAATGCCACTGCGCAAAGTTGATAGGTGCTTGGCTGGAGCAATCAGCATGTGCAACAGAGAACTCATTACAACCATGGCTAGACAAACAGTCTCTGGCTAGGAGCAGTGGATTATGGGAATGTATATGCTAATGAGTCCAAGACCTGGCAAAACCTTCCTGGGTGATGACTTCAAGGAAATTGTATTTTCTGTTCCCAAGTGCTTTTTCATATCTCACACTCTGGTAGCAAAAATTGTAAGGAATTTATCTCCAATTTGCATGACAATGCATTCAAAAATTCTGGAACATCTCCAGATAAACAGAGATAAAAACACTAATCTCTACATCAATCTTCAAAATCAGCAACTGGAAGACACAGATGTAATTGTGGTTTTTCATATACAGAAGATGCAAGAAAATAGACTAACTCCAACAAGTCTTATTAAAAACACTAATCTTTAAACCAATCTTCAAAATCAGCAACTGGAAGACACAGTCAATTGTGGTTTTTCACATACAGAAGATTTAAGAAAATAGACTAACTCCAACACATCTTTCCTTTACAAAATCTTATAGTCTCCTGGGAGACTAGCAAAAATTGCCGGTACTTGTTTCCTAGAACGGCCACAACGATTTAGATCGTTGTGGTCGTAAGATAAAAAATCGGATCGATCGCATCGCATGCGATTTGGTCGCATACGATGCGACCGATCCGATCGACCGATTTTTCACCCGATTTTTTTTTTTTTTCACCTGATTATTTTCAATTGCCCCCACAAATGTTACTAAGTGGGCTAGACCCCACGATAGACGTCAACCCGAAGCGTGGCGAGCGCAGCGAGCCCGCGAGGGGCGGCGGTGCGCGTCCTCCGACCTTTTCATTCCCCTACTATCCACTAGGGCGTGGAGTGAGAATAGAATAGTGTGGCGAGCGCAGCGAGCCACCGAGCCCGAAGCGTGGCGAGCGCAGCGAGCCCCGCGAGGGGACGCGTCTAACTTCACAGGTATACGCGTGCGCTCGCCACGCTTCGGGCTCGGTGGCTCGCTGCGCTCGCCACACTATTCTATTCTCACTCCACGCCCTAGTGGATAGTAGGAGAATGAAAAGGTCGGAGGACGCGCACCGCCGCCCCTCGCGGGCTCGCTGCGCTCGCCACGCTTCGGGTTGACGTCTATCGTGGGGTCATGGCGGGCACATAAAAAATGTGAAATGGGTCATATTGGCCCATTTCACCTTTTTTAACATTTTTCCCTATGTGAGATGGACTTAATCAAGTCCATCTCATCTTGTGCCATTATAATGGCACAAGACCGACAAGATCCTCCCGATTTCAATGTTAAAAGATTTTTTAACATTGAAGTCTATGGAAAAATCGGGTCAATCGGTCGGTCGCATCGCGGCCGATTTTAATTGGTCGCGACCGACCGATTGACCCGATTTCAGTCAATCAAAGTGAAAAAAGTGTAAAAAATCGGCCACATCGTGAGGATCGTGTCCCTTAATTAAGAGCCACGATCACTCACGATTGTGGCCGTTCTAGGAAACAAGTACCAAATTGCCAATGCTGACTATATTGCAAGTCATCATGGCAGGGTATTGGGTAAAGTTTTCAACTAGCAATAATCACGCCTCGGTTTGACCTCATAAGCTATGATAATGCCACTGCGCAAAGTTGATAGGTGCTTGGCTGGAGCAATCAGCATGTGCAACAGAGAACTCATTACAACCATGGCTAGACAAACAGTCTCTGGCTAGGAGCAGTGGATTATGGGAATGTATATGCTAATGAGTCCAAGACCTGGCAAAACCTTCCTGGGTGATGACTTCAAGGAAATTGTATTTTCTGTTCCCAAGCGCTTTTTCATATCTCACACTCTAGTAAGAAATATGTAAGGAATTTATCTCCAATTTGCATGACAATGCATTCAAAAATTCTGGAACATCTCCAGATAAACAGAGATAAAAACACTAATCTCTACATCAATCTTCAAAATCAGCAACTGGAAGACACGGATGTAATTGTGGTTTTTCATATACAGAAGATGCAAGAAAATAGACTAACTCCAACACGTCTTATTAAAAACACTAATCTCTAAACCAATCTTCAAAATCAGCAACTGGAAGACACAGTCAATTGTGGTTTTTCACATACAGAAGATTCAAGAAAATAGACTAACTCCAACACATCTTTCCTTTACAAAATCTTATAGTCTCCTGGGAGACTAGCAAAAATTGCCAATGCTGACTATATTGCAAGTCATCATGGCGGGGTATTGGGTAAAGTTTTCAACTAGCAATAATCACGCCTCGGTTTGACCTCATAAGCTATGATAATGCCACTGCGCAAAGTTGATAGGTGCTTGGCTGGAGCAATCAGCATGTGCAACAGAGAACTCATTACAACCATGGCTAGACAAACAGTCTCTGGCTAGGAGCAGTGGATTATGGGAATGTATATGCTAATGAGTCCAAGACCTGGCAAAACCTTCCTGGGTGATGACTTCAAGGAAATTGTATTTTCTGTTCCCAAGTGCTTTTTCATATCTCACACTATGGTAGCAAAAGTTGTAAGGAATTTATCTCCAATTTGCATGACAAGGCATTCAAAAATTCTGGAACATCTCCAGATAAACAGAGATAAAAACACTAATCTCTACATCAATCTTCAAAATCAGCAACTGGAAGACACGGATGTAATTGTGGTTTTTTATATACAGAAGATGCAAGAAAATAGACTAACTCCAACACGTCTTATTAAAAACACTAATCTCTAAACCAATCTTCAAAATCAGCAACTGGAAGACACAGTCAATTGTGGTTTTTCACATACAGAAGATTCAAGAAAATAGACTAACTCCAACACATCTTTCCTTTACAAAATCTTATAGTCTCCTGGGAGACTAGCAAAAATTGCCAATGCTGACTATATTGCAAGTCATCATGGCAGGGTATTGGGTAAAGTTTTCAACTAGCAATAATCACGCCTCGGTTTGACCTCATAAGCTATGATAATGACACTGCGCAAAGTTGATAGGTGCTTGGCTGGAGCAATCAGCATGTGCAACAGAGAACTCATTACAACCATGGCTAGACAAACAGTCTCTGGCTAGGAGCAGTGGATTATGGGAATGTATATGCTAATGAGTCCAAGACCTGGCAAAACCTTCCTGGGTGATGACTTCAAGGAAATTGTATTTTCTGTTCCCAAGTGCTTTTTCATATCTCACACTATGGTAGCAAAAGTTGTAAGGAATTTATCTCCAATTTGCATGACAAGGCATTCAAAAATTCTGGAACATCTCCAGATAAACAGAGATAAAAACACTAATCTCTACATCAATCTTCAAAATCAGCAACTGGAAGACACGGATGTAATTGTGGTTTTTTATATACAGAAGATGCAAGAAAATAGACTAACTCCAACACGTCTTATTAAAAACACTAATCTCTAAACCAATCTTCAAAATCAGCAACTGGAAGACACAGCCAATTGTGGTTTTTCACATACAGAAAATTCAAGAAAATAGACTAAAGGCCCCCATACACTAGCCGATTTTGGTCAGATTTCAGCCAGATCAGTCGGATCTGGCCGAAATCGGACCAAAATCGGCTAGTTTTGATGTCCCCTCAGATCCGATGCGCGGTCCCGTGCGCATCGGATCTGCGTCGGGTGGTCGGACCTGCTGCACGTCCGACCACCCGACTTGGGACCTAGTGGGGCGGTGGAGGGAGCAGGGGGGGCTGGGGACGCTGCGGGGGACACGTCTGTGTCCCCCGCTGCTGGGGACAGCGTCTGTGCGGCGAGAAGGTAGAGGGAGCAGGGGGGGCTGGAGACGCTGCGGGGGACACAGGCGGCATAGAGCCGGGCAGGGGGAGCCGGCCGGGAGCTGTCAGTAATGAATAAAAAAAAAAGCCCATACAATGAATGGGCGGCCTGTGATTGGCTGAGCGCTCTCTCAGCCAGTCAGCAATTGGCTGATAGAGCGCTCAGCAGCCAATCACAGGCTGCCCATTCATTGTATGGGCTTTTTTTTTTATTCATTACTGACAGCTCCCGGCCGGCTCCCCCTGCCCGGCTCTATGCAGCCTGTGTCCCCCGCAGCGTCTCCAGCCCCCCCTGCTCCCTCTACCTTCTCGCCGCACAGACGCTGTCCCCAGCAGCGGGGGACACAGACGTGTCCCCCGCAGCGTCTCCAGCCCCCCCTGCTCCCTCTACCTTCTCGCCGCACAGACGCTGTCCCCCGCAGCGTCCCCAGCCCCCCTGCTCCCACCAGCTCTCACCTCTTAGCCCCCCCCCTGCTCCCCGGGTTTTTTACATGTGATAAATCGAGACGATTTATCACATGTAAAAAATGGCACATCAAGTGCCAATCTAATCAAGCTCCCCCGGGGAGCAGCCGGGGAAGCTCAGGGGGAAGTCGGCGCCACTTGTCCTAAGGACAAGTCGCCCTAGTGTATGGGGGCCTTTACTCCAACACATCTTTCCTTTACAAAATCTTATAGTCTCCTGGGAGACTAGCAAAAATTGCCAATGCTGACTATATTGCAAGTCATCATGGCGGGGTATTGGGTAAAGTTTTCAACTAGCAATAATCACACCTCAGTTTGACCTCATAAGCTATGATAATGCCACTGCGCAAAGTTGATAGGTGCTTGGCTGGAGCAATCAGCATGTGCAACAGAGAACTCATTACAACCATGGCTAGACAAACAGTCTCTGGCTAGGAGCAGTGGATTATGGGAATGTATATGCTAATGAGTCCAAGACCTGGCAAAACCTTCCTGGGTGATGACTTCAAGGAAATTGTATTTTCTGTTCCCAAGTGCTTTTTCATATCTCACACTCTGGTAGCAAAAATTGTAAGGAATTTATCTCCAATTTGCATGACAATGCATTCAAAAATTCTGGAACATCTCCAGATAAACAGAGATAAAAACACTAATCTCTACATCAATCTTCAAAATCAGCAACTGGAAGACACAGATGTAATTGTGGTTTTTCATATACAGAAGATGCAAGAAAATAGACTAACTCCAACACGTCTTATTAAAAACACTAATCTCTAAACCAATCTTCAAAATCAGCAACTGGAAGACACAGTCAATTGTGGTTTTTCACATACAGAAGATTCAAGAAAATAGACTAACTCCAACACATCTTTCCTTTACAAAATCTTATAGTCTCCTGGGAGACTAGCAAAAATTGCCAATGCTGACTATATTGCAAGTCATCATGGCGGGGTATTGGGTAAAGTTTTCAACTAGCAATAATCACGCCTCGGTTTGACCTCATAAGCTATGATAATGCCACTGCGCAAAGTTGATAGGTGCTTGGCTGGAGCAATCAGCATGTGCAACAGAGAACTCATTACAACCATGGCTAGACAAACAGTCTCTGGCTAGGAGCAGTGGATTATGGGAATGTATATGCTAATGAGTCCAAGACCTGGCAAAACCTTCCTGGGTGATGACTTCAAGGAAATTGTATTTTCTGTTCCCAAGCGCTTTTTCATATCTCACACTCTAGTAAGAAATATGTAAGGAAATTATCTCCAATTTGCATGACAATGCATTCAAAAATTCTGGAACATCTCCAGATAAACAGAGATAAAAACACTAATCTCTACATCAATCTTCAAAATCAGCAACTGGAAGACACGGATGTAATTGTGGTTTTTCATATACAGAAGATGCAAGAAAATAGACTAACTCCAACACGTCTTATTAAAAACACTAATCTCTAAACCAATCTTCAAAATCAGCAACTGGAAGACACAGTCAATTGTGGTTTTTCACATACAGAAGATTCAAGAAAATAGACTAACTCCAACACATCTTTCCTTTACAAAATCTTATAGTCTCCTGGGAGACTAGCAAAAATTGCCAATGCTGACTATATTGCAAGTCATCATGGCGGGGTATTGGGTAAAGTTTTCAACTAGCAATAATCACACCTCAGTTTGACCTCATAAGCTATGATAATGCCACTGCGCAAAGTTGATAGGTGCTTGGCTGGAGCAATCAGCATGTGCAACAGAGAACTCATTACAACCATGGCTAGACAAACAGTCTCTGGCTAGGAGCAGTGGATTATGGGAATGTATATGCTAATGAGTCCAAGACCTGGCAAAACCTTCCTGGGTGATGACTTCAAGGAAATTGTATTTTCTGTTCCCAAGTGCTTTTTCATATCTCACACTCTGGTAGCAAAAATTGTAAGGAATTTATCTCCAATTTGCATGACAATGCATTCAAAAATTCTGGAACATCTCCAGATAAACAGAGATAAAAACACTAATCTCTACATCAATCTTCAAAATCAGCAACTGGAAGACACAGATGTAATTGTGGTTTTTCATATACAGAAGATGCAAGAAAATAGACTAACTCCAACAAGTCTTATTAAAAACACTAATCTTTAAACCAATCTTCAAAATCAGCAACTGGAAGACACAGTCAATTGTGGTTTTTCACATACAGAAGATTTAAGAAAATAGACTAACTCCAACACATCTTTCCTTTACAAAATCTTATAGTCTCCTGGGAGACTAGCAAAAATTGCCAATGCTGACTATATTGCAAGTCATCATGGCAGGGTATTGGGTAAAGTTTTCAACTAGCAATAATCACGCCTCGGTTTGACCTCATAAGCTATGATAATGCCACTGCGCAAAGTTGATAGGTGCTTGGCTGGAGCAATCAGCATGTGCAACAGAGAACTCATTACAACCATGGCTAGACAAACAGTCTCTGGCTAGGAGCAGTGGATTATGGGAATGTATATGCTAATGAGTCCAAGACCTGGCAAAACCTTCCTGGGTGATGACTTCAAGGAAATTGTATTTTCTGTTCCCAAGCGCTTTTTCATATCTCACACTCTAGTAAGAAATATGTAAGGAATTTATCTCCAATTTGCATGACAATGCATTCAAAAATTCTGGAACATCTCCAGATAAACAGAGATAAAAACACTAATCTCTACATCAATCTTCAAAATCAGCAACTGGAAGACACGGATGTAATTGTGGTTTTTCATATACAGAAGATGCAAGAAAATAGACTAACTCCAACACGTCTTATTAAAAACACTAATCTCTAAACCAATCTTCAAAATCAGCAACTGGAAGACACAGTCAATTGTGGTTTTTCACATACAGAAGTTACAAGAAAATAGACTAACTCCAACACATCTTTCCTTTACAAAATCTTATAGCCTCCTGGGAGACTAGCAAAAATTGCCAATGCTGACTATATTGCAAGTCATCATGGCGGGGTATTGGGTAAAGTTTTCAACTAGCAATAATCACGCCTCGGTTTGACCTCATAAGCTATGATAATGCCACTGCGCAAAGTTGATAGGTGCTTGGCTGGAGCAATCAGCATGTGCAACAGAGAACTCATTACAACCATGGCTAGACAAACAGTCTCTGGCTAGGAGCAGTGGATTATGGGAATGTATATGCTAATGAGTCCAAGACCTGGCAAAACCTTCCTGGGTGATGACTTCAAGGAAATTGTATTTTCTGTTCCCAAGTGCTTTTTCATATCTCACACTCTGGTAGCAAAAATTGTAAGGAATTTATCTCCAATTTGCATGACAATGCATTCAAAAATTCTGGAACATCTCCAGATAAACAGAGATAAAAACACTAATCTCTACATCAATCTTCAAAATCAGCAACTGGAAGACACAGATGTAATTGTGGTTTTTCATATACAGAAGATGCAAGAAAATAGACTAACTCCAACACGTCTTATTAAAAACACTAATCTCTAAACCAATCTTCAAAATCAGCAACTGGAAGACACAGTCAATTGTGGTTTTTCACATACAGAAGATTCAAGAAAATAGACTAACTCCAACACATCTTTCCTTTACAAAATCTTATAGTCTCCTGGGAGACTAGCAAAAATTGCCAATGCTGACTATATTGCAAGTCATCATGGCGGGGTATTGGGTAAAGTTTTCAACTAGCAATAATCACGCCTCGGTTTGACCTCATAAGCTATGATAATGCCACTGCGCAAAGTTGATAGGTGCTTGGCTGGAGCAATCAGCATGTGCAACAGAGAACTCATTACAACCATGGCTAGACAAACAGTCTCTGGCTAGGAGCAGTGGATTATGGGAATGTATATGCTAATGAGTCCAAGACCTGGCAAAACCTTCCTGGGTGATGACTTCAAGGAAATTGTATTTTCTGTTCCCAAGCGCTTTTTCATATCTCACACTCTAGTAAGAAATATGTAAGGAAATTATCTCCAATTTGCATGACAATGCATTCAAAAATTCTGGAACATCTCCAGATAAACAGAGATAAAAACACTAATCTCTACATCAATCTTCAAAATCAGCAACTGGAAGACACGGATGTAATTGTGGTTTTTCATATACAGAAGATGCAAGAAAATAGACTAACTCCAACACGTCTTATTAAAAACACTAATCTCTAAACCAATCTTCAAAATCAGCAACTGGAAGACACAGTCAATTGTGGTTTTTCACATACAGAAGATTCAAGAAAATAGACTAACTCCAACACATCTTTCCTTTACAAAATCTTATAGTCTCCTGGGAGACTAGCAAAAATTGCCAATGCTGACTATATTGCAAGTCATCATGGCGGGGTATTGGGTAAAGTTTTCAACTAGCAATAATCACACCTCAGTTTGACCTCATAAGCTATGATAATGCCACTGCGCAAAGTTGATAGGTGCTTGGCTGGAGCAATCAGCATGTGCAACAGAGAACTCATTACAACCATGGCTAGACAAACAGTCTCTGGCTAGGAGCAGTGGATTATGGGAATGTATATGCTAATGAGTCCAAGACCTGGCAAAACCTTCCTGGGTGATGACTTCAAGGAAATTGTATTTTCTGTTCCCAAGTGCTTTTTCATATCTCACACTCTGGTAGCAAAAATTGTAAGGAATTTATCTCCAATTTGCATGACAATGCATTCAAAAATTCTGGAACATCTCCAGATAAACAGAGATAAAAACACTAATCTCTACATCAATCTTCAAAATCAGCAACTGGAAGACACAGATGTAATTGTGGTTTTTCATATACAGAAGATGCAAGAAAATAGACTAACTCCAACAAGTCTTATTAAAAACACTAATCTTTAAACCAATCTTCAAAATCAGCAACTGGAAGACACAGTCAATTGTGGTTTTTCACATACAGAAGATTTAAGAAAATAGACTAACTCCAACACATCTTTCCTTTACAAAATCTTATAGTCTCCTGGGAGACTAGCAAAAATTGCCAATGCTGACTATATTGCAAGTCATCATGGCAGGGTATTGGGTAAAGTTTTCAACTAGCAATAATCACGCCTCGGTTTGACCTCATAAGCTATGATAATGCCACTGCGCAAAGTTGATAGGTGCTTGGCTGGAGCAATCAGCATGTGCAACAGAGAACTCATTACAACCATGGCTAGACAAACAGTCTCTGGCTAGGAGCAGTGGATTATGGGAATGTATATGCTAATGAGTCCAAGACCTGGCAAAACCTTCCTGGGTGATGACTTCAAGGAAATTGTATTTTCTGTTCCCAAGCGCTTTTTCATATCTCACACTCTAGTAAGAAATATGTAAGGAATTTATCTCCAATTTGCATGACAATGCATTCAAAAATTCTGGAACATCTCCAGATAAACAGAGATAAAAACACTAATCTCTACATCAATCTTCAAAATCAGCAACTGGAAGACACGGATGTAATTGTGGTTTTTCATATACAGAAGATGCAAGAAAATAGACTAACTCCAACACGTCTTATTAAAAACACTAATCTCTAAACCAATCTTCAAAATCAGCAACTGGAAGACACAGTCAATTGTGGTTTTTCACATACAGAAGATTCAAGAAAATAGACTAACTCCAACACATCTTTCCTTTACAAAATCTTATAGTCTCCTGGGAGACTAGCAAAAATTGCCAATGCTGACTATATTGCAAGTCATCATGGCGGGGTATTGGGTAAAGTTTTCAACTAGCAATAATCACGCCTCGGTTTGACCTCATAAGCTATGATAATGCCACTGCGCAAAGTTGATAGGTGCTTGGCTGGAGCAATCAGCATGTGCAACAGAGAACTCATTACAACCATGGCTAGACAAACAGTCTCTGGCTAGGAGCAGTGGATTATGGGAATGTATATGCTAATGAGTCCAAGACCTGGCAAAACCTTCCTGGGTGATGACTTCAAGGAAATTGTATTTTCTGTTCCCAAGTGCTTTTTCATATCTCACACTATGGTAGCAAAAGTTGTAAGGAATTTATCTCCAATTTGCATGACAAGGCATTCAAAAATTCTGGAACATCTCCAGATAAACAGAGATAAAAACACTAATCTCTACATCAATCTTCAAAATCAGCAACTGGAAGACACGGATGTAATTGTGGTTTTTTATATACAGAAGATGCAAGAAAATAGACTAACTCCAACACGTCTTATTAAAAACACTAATCTCTAAACCAATCTTCAAAATCAGCAACTGGAAGACACAGTCAATTGTGGTTTTTCACATACAGAAGATTCAAGAAAATAGACTAACTCCAACACATCTTTCCTTTACAAAATCTTATAGTCTCCTGGGAGACTAGCAAAAATTGCCAATGCTGACTATATTGCAAGTCATCATGGCAGGGTATTGGGTAAAGTTTTCAACTAGCAATAATCACGCCTCGGTTTGACCTCATAAGCTATGATAATGCCACTGCGCAAAGTTGATAGGTGCTTGGCTGGAGCAATCAGCATGTGCAACAGAGAACTCATTACAACCATGGCTAGACAAACAGTCTCTGGCTAGGAGCAGTGGATTATGGGAATGTATATGCTAATGAGTCCAAGACCTGGCAAAACCTTCCTGGGTGATGACTTCAAGGAAATTGTATTTTCTGTTCCCAAGTGCTTTTTCATATCTCACACTATGGTAGCAAAAGTTGTAAGGAATTTATCTCCAATTTGCATGACAAGGCATTCAAAAATTCTGGAACATCTCCAGATAAACAGAGATAAAAACACTAATCTCTACATCAATCTTCAAAATCAGCAACTGGAAGACACGGATGTAATTGTGGTTTTTTATATACAGAAGATGCAAGAAAATAGACTAACTCCAACACGTCTTATTAAAAACACTAATCTCTAAACCAATCTTCAAAATCAGCAACTGGAAGACACAGCCAATTGTGGTTTTTCACATACAGAAAATTCAAGAAAATAGACTAAAGGCCCCCATACACTAGCCGATTTTGGTCAGATTTCAGCCAGATCAGTCGGATCTGGCCGAAATCGGACCAAAATCGGCTAGTTTTGATGTCCCCTCAGATCCGATGCGCGGTCCCGTGCGCATCGGATCTGCGTCGGGTGGTCGGACCTGCTGCACGTCCGACCACCCGACTTGGGACCTAGTGGGGCGGTGGAGGGAGCAGGGGGGGCTGGGGACGCTGCGGGGGACACGTCTGTGTCCCCCGCTGCTGGGGACAGCGTCTGTGCGGCGAGAAGGTAGAGGGAGCAGGGGGGGCTGGAGACGCTGCGGGGGACACAGGCGGCATAGAGCCGGGCAGGGGGAGCCGGCCGGGAGCTGTCAGTAATGAATAAAAAAAAAGCCCATACAATGAATGGGCGGCCTGTGATTGGCTGAGCGCTCTCTCAGCCAGTCAGCAATTGGCTGATAGAGCGCTCAGCAGCCAATCACAGGCTGCCCATTCATTGTATGGGCTTTTTTTTTTATTCATTACTGACAGCTCCCGGCCGGCTCCCCCTGCCCGGCTCTATGCAGCCTGTGTCCCCCGCAGCGTCTCCAGCCCCCCCTGCTCCCTCTACCTTCTCGCCGCACAGACGCTGTCCCCAGCAGCGGGGGACACAGACGTGTCCCCCGCAGCGTCTCCAGCCCCCCCTGCTCCCTCTACCTTCTCGCCGCACAGACGCTGTCCCCCGCAGCGTCCCCAGCTCCCACCAGCTCTCACCTCTTAGCCCCCCCCCCTGCTCCCCGGGTTTTTTACATGTGATAAATCGAGACGATTTATCACATGTAAAAAATGGCACATCAAGTGCCAATCTAATCAAGCTCCCCCGGGGAGCAGCCGGGGAAGCTCAGGGGGAAGTCGGGGGCAACTTGTCCTAAGGACAAGTCGCCCTAGTGTATGGGGGCCTTTACTCCAACACATCTTTCCTTTACAAAATCTTATAGTCTCCTGGGAGACTAGCAAAAATTGCCAATGCTGACTATATTCCAAGTCATCATGGCAGGGTATTGGGTAAAGTTTTCAACTAGCAATAATCACGCCTCGGTATGACCTCATAAGCTATGATAATGCCACTGCGCAAAGTTGATAGGTGCTTGGCTGGAGCAATCAGCATGTGCAACAGAGAACTCATTACAACCATGGCTAGACAAACAGTCTCTGGCTAGGAGCAGTGGATTATGGGAATGTATATGCTAATGAGTCCAAGACCTGGCAAAACCTTCCTGGGTGATGACTTCAAGGAAATTGTATTTTCTGTTCCCAAGTGCTTTTTCATATCTCACACTCTGGTAGCAAAAATTGTAAGGAATTTATCTCCAATTTGCATGACAATGCATTCAAAAATTCTGGAACATCTCCAGATAAACAGAGATAAAAACACTAATCTCTACATCAATCTTCAAAATCAGCAACTGGAAGACACGGATGTAATTGTGGTTTTTCATATACAGAAGATGCAAGAAAATAGACTAACTCCAACACGTCTTATTAAAAACACTAATCTCTAAACCAATCTTCAAAATCAGCAACTGGAAGACACAGTCAATTGTGGTTTTTCACATACAGAAGATTCAAGAAAATAGACTAACTCCAACACATCTTTCCTTTACAAAATCTTATAGTCTCCTGGGAGACTAGCAAAAATTGCCAATGCTGACTATATTGCAAGTCATCATGGCGGGGTATTGGGTAAAGTTTTCAACTAGCAATAATCACACCTCGGTTTGACCTCATAAGCTATGATAATGCCACTGCGCAAAGTTGATAGGTGCTTGGCTGGAGCAATCAGCATGTGCAACAGAGAACTCATTACAACCATGGCTAGACAAACAGTCTCTGGCTAGGAGCAGTGGATTATGGGAATGTATATGCTAATGAGTCCAAGACCTGGCAAAACCTTCCTGGGTGATGACTTCAAGGAAATTGTATTTTCTGTTCCCAAGTGCTTTTTCATATCTCACACTCTGGTAGCAAAAATTGTAAGGAATTTATCTCCAATTTGCATGACAATGCATTCAAAAATTCTGGAACATCTCCAGATAAACAGAGATAAAAACACTAATCTCTACATCAATCTTCAAAATCAGCAACTGGAAGACACGGATGTAATTGTGGTTTTTCATATACAGAAGATGCAAGAAAATAGACTAACTCCAACACGTCTTATTAAAAACACTAATCTCTAAACCAATCTTCAAAATCAGCAACTGAAAGACACAGTCAATTGTGGTTTTTCACATACAGAAGATTCAAGAAAATAGACTAACTCCAACACATCTTTCCTTTACAAAATCTTATAGTCTCCTGGGAGACTAGCAAAAATTGCCAATGCTGACTATATTGCAAGTCATCATGGCAGGGTATTGGGTAAAGTTTTCAACTAGCAATAATCACGCCTCGGTTTGACCTCATAAGCTATGATAATGCCACTGCGCAAAGTTGATAGGTGCTTGGCTGGAGCAATCAGCATGTGCAACAGAGAACTCATTACAACCATGGCTAGACAAACAGTCTCTGGCTAGGAGCAGTGGATTATGGGAATGTATATGCTAATGAGTCCAAGACCTGGCAAAACCTTCCTGGGTGATGACTTCAAGGAAATTGTATTTTCTGTTCCCAAGTGCTTTTTCATATCTCACACTCTGGTAGCAAAAATTGTAAGGAATTTATCTCCAATTTGCATGACAATGCATTCAAAAATTCTGGAACATCTCCAGATAAACAGAGATAAAAACACTAATCTCTACATCAATCTTCAAAATCAGCAACTGGAAGACACGGATGTAATTGTGGTTTTTCATATACAGAAGATGCAAGAAAATAGACTAACTCCAACACGTCTTATTAAAAACACTAATCTCTAAACCAATCTTCAAAATCAGCAACTGGAAGACACAGTCAATTGTGGTTTTTCACATACAGAAGATTCAAGAAAATAGACTAACTCCAAAACATCTTTCCTTTACAAAATCGTATAGTCTCCAGGGAGACTAGCAAAAATTGCCAATGCTGACTATATTGCAAGTCATCATGGCGGGGTATTGGGTAAAGTTTTCAACTAGCAATAATCACGCCTCGGTTTGACCTCATAAGCTATGATAATGCCACTGCACAAAGTTGATAGGTGCTTGGCTGGAGCAATCAGCATGTGCAACAGAGAACTCATTACAACCATGGCTAGACAAACAGTCTCTGGCTAGGAGCAGTGGATTATGGGAATGTATATGCTAATGAGTCCAAGACCTGGCAAAACCTTCCTGGGTGATGACTTCAAGGAAATTGTATTTTCTGTTCCCAAGTGCTTTTTCATATCTCACACTCTGGTAGCAAAAATTGTAAGGAATTTATCTCCAATTTGCATGACAATGCATTCAAAAATTCTGGAACATCTCCAGATAAACATAGATAAAAACACTAATCTCTACATCAATCTTCAAAATCAGCAACTGGAAGACACGGATGTAATTGTGGTTTTTCATATACAGAAGATGCAAGAAAATAGACTAACTCCAACACGTCTTATTAAAAACACTAATCTCTAAACCAATCTTCAAAATCAGCAACTGGAAGACACAGTCAATTGTGGTTTTTCACATACAGAAGATTCAAGAAAATAGACTAACTCCAACACATCTTTCCTTTACAAAATCTTATAGTCTCCTGGGAGACTAGCAAAAATTGCCAATGCTGACTATATTGCAAGTCATCATGGCAGGGTATTGGGTAAAGTTTTCAACTAGCAATAATCACGCCTCGGTTTGACCTCATAAGCTATGATAATGCCACTGCGCAAAGTTGATAGGTGCTTGGCTGGAGCAATCAGCATGTGCAACAGAGAACTCATTACAACCATGGCTAGACAAACAGTCTCTGGCTAGGAGCAGTGGATTATGGGAATGTATATGCTAATGAGTCCAAGACCTGGCAAAACCTTCCTGGGTGATGACTTCAAGGAAATTGTATTTTCTGTTCCCAAGTGCTTTTTCATATCTCACACTATGGTAGCAAAAGTTGTAAGGAATTTATCTCCAATTTGCATGACAAGGCATTCAAAAATTCTGGAACATCTCCAGATAAACAGAGATAAAAACACTAATCTCTACATCAATCTTCAAAATCAGCAACTGGAAGACACGGATGTAATTGTGGTTTTTTATATACAGAAGATGCAAGAAAATAGACTAACTCCAACACGTCTTATTAAAAACACTAATCTCTAAACCAATCTTCAAAATCAGCAACTGGAAGACACAGCCAATTGTGGTTTTTCACATACAGAAAATTCAAGAAAATAGACTAAAGGCCCCCATACACTAGCCGATTTTGGTCAGATTTCAGCCAGATCAGTCGGATCTGGCCGAAATCGGACCAAAATCGGCTAGTTTTGATGTCCCCTCAGATCCGATGCGCGGTCCCGTGCGCATCGGATCTGCGTCGGGTGGTCGGACCTGCTGCACGTCCGACCACCCGACTTGGGACCTAGTGGGGCGGTGGAGGGAGCAGGGGGGGCTGGGGACGCTGCGGGGGACACGTCTGTGTCCCCCGCTGCTGGGGACAGCGTCTGTGCGGCGAGAAGGTAGAGGGAGCAGGGGGGGCTGGAGACGCTGCGGGGGACACAGGCGGCATAGAGCCGGGCAGGGGAAGCCGGCCGGGAGCTGTCAGTAATGAATAAAAAAAAAAGCCCATACAATGAATGGGCGGCCTGTGATTGGCTGAGCGCTCTCTCAGCCAGTCAGCAATTGGCTGAGAGAGCGCTCAGCAGCCAATCACAGGCTGCCCATTCATTGTATGGGCTTTTTTTTTTATTCATTACTGACAGCTCCCGGCCGGCTCCCCCTGCCCGGCTCTATGCAGCCTGTGTCCCCCGCAGCGTCTCCAGCCCCCCCCTGCTCCCTCTACCTTCTCGCCGCACAGACGCTGTCCCCAGCAGCGGGGGACACAGACGTGTCCCCCGCAGCGTCTCCAGCCCCCCCTGCTCCCTCTACCTTCTCGCCGCACAGACGCTGTCCCCCGCAGCGTCCCCAGCCCCCCTGCTCCCACCAGCTCTCACCTCTTAGCCCCCCCCCTGCTCCCCGGGTTTTTTACATGTGATAAATCGAGACGATTTATCACATGTAAAAAATGGCACATCAAGTGCCAATCTAATCAAGCTCCCCCGGGGAGCAGCCGGGGAAGCTCAGGGGGAAGTCGGGGGCGACTTGTCCTAAGGACAAGTCGCCCTAGTGTATGGGGGCCTTTACTCCAACACATCTTTCCTTTACAAAATCTTATAGTCTCCTGGGAGACTAGCAAAAATTGCCAATGCTGACTATATTGCAAGTCATCATGGCGGGGTATTGGGTAAAGTTTTCAACTAGCAATAATCACGCCTCAGTTTGACCTCATAAGCTATGATAATTCCACTGCGCAAAGTTGATAGGTGCTTGGCTGGAGCAATCAGCATGTGCAACAGAGAACTCATTACAACCATGGCTAGACAAACAGTCTCTGGCTAGGAGCAGTGGATTATGGGAATGTATATGCTAATGAGTCCAAGACCTGGCAAAACCTTCCTGGGTGATGACTTCAAGGAAATTGTATTTTCTGTTCCCAAGTGCTTTTTCATATCTCACACTATAGTAAGAAATATGTAAGGAATTTATCTCCAATTTGCATGACAATGCATTCAAAAATTCTGGAACATCTCCAGATAAACAGAGATAAAAACACTAATCTCTACATCAATCTTCAAAATCAGCAACTGGAAGACACGGATGTAATTGTGGTTTTTCATATACAGAAGATGCAAGAATATAGACTAACTCCAACACGTCTTATTAAAAACACTAATCTCTAAACCAATCTTCAAAATCAGCAACTGGAAGACACAGTCAATTGTGGTTTTTAACATACAGAAGATTCAAGAAAATAGACTAACTCCAACACATCTTTCCTTTACAAAATCTTATAGTCTCCTGGGAGACTAGCAAAAATTGCCAATGCTGACTATATTGCAAGCTTTAGGAATGCGACCTTCCTTTCCAGAGCACGCAGATATCTCAGAGCCTTAGAAATGACTGCAGACGGTCTCTTTCAAACAGGTTTATTCACCGTACCGTTCCAAAGCTCGTTGGTCACATACTTATACCATGTAACACAAATAATTCCTCCCCCTTATGGGAGGGGATATTACCAAATACATACATGTTCACATGCTACACTCCCCTAGTGTGGTGTTACAAAGTCTATAACTGGTTTGACGTAACTTTACTATGCCATCTCCGATGACATGGAAGAGTGTATTTCCTAATATGGGTATCATTAGTAACTTTGACTTATTTACAGAACCTGAAACTCAGAAGGAATATATTTGAACCCATTCAGCTTCCTGTACACAAGATAATTATAATGCTAGTACATATGGGTCTTTATAATACTGACAAGAATTATGCTATGGTATAATAAGTAATATAATGTTGAGTAAGATAAACTCTATCATTTACTCCCTCCTTTTTATAATAATTAAACATTACAATTGAGATTACATTGTTTACATACAGTAGTAAACAAAGTCAAAAATACAAAAATTATTATAAATATAAGAAAACTCATAGTGGTCGGACATCTTACAATTCAAACTGCCTAACTATGCAAAGTATTAGTCACATCAGATGGTTCTAGTGGGTTATAGCCCTGAGAACAAGGTAGCTTCTCCCTGTCGTCAGAGAGCAATTGGCTGTTCGCTCACATCCATCGGAATAGACTGATTCTCTGCTTTCTGTGTCCTTCCAGATATGAGTTTTTTTGAACTTGGTTGTAGTTGCTGCGGACTGACACTGTTTTAGACAAATAGAGAAAACACACATCAATACCTTGAAAGCAATATAAGCAAGTATACATAGTCCTATAATTTTTAGATCTTCATGATTTATCACTTGTGCTGCAGGTACTATGCATCCTAGGGTGAAATTCCCATAGTCGCCATAAACAAACCACTTGTAGGCATATTTCCCACATAAATAATATAGATTCTTTTGGGGAGAATTGGAGGTATGTTGTCCCACATTCTCCTTAAGTTATCCAATCCTCTTTCTGTCGTTAGACTATCAATTACAAACTCGTTGGAATTGCTTCCTGTCTCATTCATCAAATATGATGGGGACGAATGTCCACTCTCCTCCCCCTCCTGAGGTAGGACCTTGAGAGCAGATCCAACAGTTTGTAGTGTTAAGGGCATTCCCTACCAAATTATGCAATTGCAACAACATGTTTTGGTTTTCTCCAGTAGGGGCCTTTCATCATTCTATGCATGTTTCCTCAGGTGGCTGTCCACAATACTCTCAAATACACCTTGAGATGAGTGATACATTCCTACATTCATGGTTAGGGCTTATTACTTCCCTTTTTTTCACATAATGTGGTTTGGGATAGACTATAGAGGTAACTTGTACTGTACTGTTGTTATTAACTTAATCTGGTGCCTCTAGTATTGTACATAACCATATTATTGCAACTATTGTGGTTGCCAAACACATAATACATCCCCATAGACTTTTATCGGGTTTGGGCCCCAATAACATTTCAGCAAACTGCATCTTCAAACTTAACTTTGTAATCGTTTACAATGGGAGGCATGAATCCATGTGTCCCTCCCCTGTAGCTTCACTGATGTTGGTGCAGTCAGTAGGACCTGAAATGGACCATCATATCTGGGCTCAAGCGATTTCCGAACATGTCTCTTAAGATACACCCAATCTCCTGGCTGGAGATGATGCGGATTGTTTTCTGCTGTAGAATCTGTAAAGTGTGTCCCCCATCTGACTCAATGACATCTGGGACACCATATCTACAGACAATTTCTGAGAGGATTTTCTTAGCTGTGTTCCTTGCTGTGGGCTTTGCTACAGCGAAAGCCTCCACCCATTTTGATAGAATGTCCACTATTACAAGTGCATCATACATTCCATACTTAGGCCTCTGAATGTAGTCAATCTGCAGTCTCTGAAAAGGAGCTGTTGTTTTTGGTATTGCCCTTTGTGGAGTTTTTACTCTTATCCCTGGATTGCTTGTTCCAGAGATCCAGCATGCTTGTGTATGAAGTGTTGCTGCTGATTGGAATCCCGGAGCAATCCATCTCTCTTTAGTAATGGCAGTCATTTGATCTTTCCCAAGGTGGGTCTGTCCATGAGTGACTTGGCACATGGCTGAGTATAGTACTCTGGGTAGACATAACAGTTCATCTTTTTTTCCAGAGCTCTGTTTCTTCATCTTTTGCCGCTCCTTTCCTTTGCCACTCTGCTTTTTCCACTGGACCTACTTGGTCTTGGAACTTCTTTTAATTGCTGCATATCTGCCATGTGTTGTGGTTCTTCCATTTCCGTCACAACCAAGTAGTGTCTTCCTTCTACTGGCTGGGCTTTTGCTGCTCTCTTAGCTTCTGCATCTGCAAGATTGTTTCCTCTTGTTTCTTTTGTTTGATTCTTTGTCTGTGCTTGAATCTTGATGATGGCAACTTTGTGTGGCTTCATTAATGCTTGAAAAAGTTTTTTAATGAGGTCAGCGTGCTGTATCTGTTTACCTGTATCTGTTTAAAAGTCTCTGCTTTTCCAGATCAAACCATAGTCCATTGTCACTCCCCAGCTGTATCTGGAACTGTATAAATGTTCGCTGTTGTATGCTCTGCGTGCTCCAATGCTTTAGTAAGGGCCACAAGTTCAGCTGCTTGTGCTGATAAGTGTGCTGGTAGGGCTCCAGAAGTTACTACTTCAGTATCGGTAGTGATGGCATATCCAGTGTAGGGCTTGCCATCTTCATAGTATCTGGACCCATCAACATATAGTTCGTAATGAGCATTGGGTATGGGCATATCTTGGACGTGTGGCATTGTCTGGGTTTCTTGTTCCATCAAAGCAAGACAGTCATGGGAAAAATTTTAAGTATTAGTATTTTCCTTTTTTGTCCTCACTTTCAGCTTCTGTATCGACTTCCATTCTCTGGGCTGTGTTAGATGATACTGTGCTGACAGAAGGCGCTTGTCCCCCTCATTCTCCCTCCTTTTGAACATTGATGTTCATACTCCTTTTGTTCCGGCAACAGAGCTGGTAAGAGTGTGGCAGGATTGAGGGTAGTGCACCTCTAGATTGTCACGTTGGTTGCACACAATAGGGACACTTCGTACTTGGTGAGTCTAGCCGCTGAAAGATGTTTGGTTCTTGCTTGTCGTAGGATTTCTGTAACAGCATGTGGTACTTGTATAGTTAGTTCATAATTACGAACAATGTCTATGCACTTGTACTTCAATACAGCAGCCGCTGCTACAGCTTTAATACATGTAGGTGATCCTTGGCTGATATTGTCAAGCCTGCTGGAATAGTAAGCAAGAGGTCTTTGTCTTGTTCCGTGGATCTGTGTTAACACTCCCAAAGCATGTCCTCTTTCCTCATGACAATATAAGGTGAAAAGTTTTAGAATAGTCTGGCAGGCCTAAGGCAGGTGAAGAAGCACTGGCCAATTTAGTTGCTGAATTGCTTGAGCCATGTCTTCATCTGTTGGATGTGGACCCTCTGTTTTGATGGCCTTGCATAATGTTTGCATGTAAACTGATGCAAGAGGTATCCAGTCTCTGAAATAGCCCACCAGGCCCAGGAATGACCTGACTTGTTTCACAGTCTTTGGTACTTTGGCTTGCAGTATTAGCTGCTTTCTGTCTTCTGTCAGGTGTTTGATGCCTTGAGAGATACAATGTCTAAGATAGATGACTTTTTGCTTACAGAGCTGTAGTTTTTCTTTTGAAGCTCTGCAGTCTTGTTCTTCCACGAACTTGAGTAGAGACACTGTTTCCTGTTGGCATTTGGCTTGAGTTGTAGTAGTTAACAAGAGGTCATCGACATACTGGATAAGCTGAGTTTCTTCTGAGAAAAAAAGGGTCTCCAAGCCTGGAGAACCAGTGACATGGCTTCAGAGTAGTCACTGGGACTATTAGCAGCCCCCTAGGGTAATTGTGTACAGCAATATTGTTTGCCATCATGTGTAAAAGATAACAGTTCTTGAGAGTCTTTAGTGATGGGCACATCATTTGCCAGATCGATCACCGTAAACCAGGCCCCTGATGGTGGGATCTGATTCAGCAAGGTGTGTGGATTAGGCACAATGGGACAATTAATTAACAGTCTCTTGTTGACCTCTCTAAGGTCATGAATCATTCATGAAACAAAGACGTCGACCATGGAGATCTACTTTGAACAAGGATGCCGGACTGTAGATAAGCTTGTAGTTGCTTGGTGATGGCGACTCTTTGATCAGGATTCAGTGGATATTGCTTTACGGATACTGGCACTGCTCCTGGCTTTAGTTGCAGTTGGACAGGTTGTACGTTCAGCTTGCCAGTGTCCATCTTCCCCTTAGACCACAGCTTGTCTGGTACTTGGGATGTGATCCAATCTGGGAAGATAACTTCAGCAAAATCTGTAATAGATGACGGGGAGAGAAACTGCCTATACCCACAAATGACACAAAACAGACTATAAAATCCACTAATGAGCACACATGCTACACCTGTGCAGCCTAACAGAACACTCAAGCTATAGATCCATAGGAGTAGCTGTGCCCACAAATACAAGAACAAGTGAATAAGGCAAAACCCCAAAAGCTAATGCAAAACCTGGACAGCTAAATCCAGAGAGACCATACAAACTAAACACAAAACAGAAAATTTCTAACGAAATACCTAAAACAGGAATGAGCCACTCTGTGGCTTGTGACAATGTTCCAGTAAAGTATCATTGTTCATATTAGGCTATGAAAGATAACATAGTCACATATGAACAACAATAGGAACTGTGTTTATTTTAGCACTGCATTTTTAATGTAAAACTAAATTTCCAAATAATTTCATAGTAAAGAAGTATAACGTTCCCTTCAAATACTAAGTTCTTATTAAATTCACACATATGTGTTTGAGTATGTGTGTATATATCCACATATTTTCTTACTTTAAGGAAAAATTCAAGTAGTAATACCCAATGAAAATTAAGAAATATCTGATATGCAAAAAAACAAAAAAACACTTAATTGTACTGAAAAGTTTGCTATGATTCTATAAAAAGAGAACAGAAAATAGCAGTCAGCTCGTATCTTTAACTAAGGAGACAAAAAACACAAATGTTACTGTCACATAATTGTTTTTTAAAAACAAATTAAACATACAACTTAAATACTGATCAGATTTCTAAAAGAAAAATAAAAAGACAATTTTAAAGTCAGCGCTATAATCCTAAAAGAATGATTCTTGTAGCTAGCTTACTGCAATAGCAGCTGTTGTGACGTCACATGCATTGAACATAAAGAGACATTCACTGTTACACACACTTCGTTAAGCATAGAGCAGCTACGTGATCTTTCGTGACCTTTAGCTGTCATGCAGTCAGTTAGAATCCTTAACATGCTCAAATGTTAAATACTGAATGTTTAAATACACTTTAGTATTAAAATTCACCAAATGCAAAGATCATAATTTGCATACATATGAATTAGACATGCACATTAAACATTTCAAATGATTACACACATGTAATGACACAAATTTGATGATTTTAGTTCATTACTTTGAACACAAAACTGTACATTTGATTCTGCGCATTGGTAATATGAGGAAAATTAAGATATTAATTTACAGTATTTTCCTGGCCAGGATACATTTTCCAAAATCACCAATTTGCAGACTTTCAAACATAAAGCTTTTTTTTTTTTTTTATTTTCTCAGATCAGTTGTTTGATCTGGGCACATATTTATTTATTCCTATGATTTTTAAATAAAAACAAAACTTTAATTTCTTTTTATGGTTACTTTGGATGTCATTATTTTTATCTGGATTTTTATACTGTCTGTCTTTGTTTAAGATACTTATTTTTATTCTTAATTGCTTGCGTGTCCTAGCCTCAGATAACCCATCTTTGGGTGGACTTTCAAATGGCACCTCTTTTTCCCGTATTTTTTATCTTGTAATTCCTGTAACACTGTAAGCCATATATTAACTGTATCTATATAACCTTTTTTCCTGTAGCCAATGTGCGTTCGTCACTTGGAATTGCTTCCATGGGACAGGATCTAAAATTCTATCCTTATGAAAATTAGCCCTTATGAAAATCGAAACGATCGATTTGATCGATTTCTTACCTTCCCTTTTTCTGCTACAACCTCTAGGGGGGGGGGGAGCGCTCCATTAACCTTCCACTGTTCACTCCCATTGGATTAATTACTTCCTGTGGGTGTGGCCATTATCCACGTGCGTAAAGCAGTGTGTAACGTTGTGCAGAAAGGTAAAACAACTGTGCTTCTATTGGCTAAAGTTTAATATAGATGTGGCTTTCAGTTCCTTGTTTTCAATCTAAGTCAAAATATCATAACCACTTATCAGGACAATTATATGATACCATTTTTTATAACCTAGGCAGGCACCCTGTTCTGAGCACTTTTAAAATGTATTACTGCAAGCAATTCTGTTATATGCACCTTACGCTTGTTGCTGTTTAAATGACAATTAGACAGATGATCAGTCACTCACACCCCAACATATACGTAAACACTTCTAGTTTTATAAGGGCTGTATCCTAATTGGTTCAAAATGGCTTCCAGGGGCATTCTTTGTAATAAGGCAGGTCCAGCCTATCACAGCATATTCCAAATGAAAGTCTTAGAAGCTTTTTGAACTTTATTCACACCTTATAACTTATTTGTGTTTACAAGACAAACAACAAAAAACGCTTTTAGAGCACTTTGTCCGGCGTTAACCAGAAGTAATACCGGACTCAGATCGCTCCACTTACAAGCCTCGTTAAGATGGCCAATTCATACAACATGAAACATGTGCATACAAAATTCTGACAAAACAAACAAAAACTCCAAAAAAATAAAAATAAAAATAAATAAATAAATAAAAATAAAAAAAAAATAAATAAAAAAAAATAATAATAAATAAATAAAAAACAAACACAACTTATGCAGTCATATCCAAAGCTGTGCGATATCCAAATGCTCTATATATGGGTTTTTTATATGAAGTTTGCAAGAGAAACGTAAGTGTACATTTATGCTCTGCCTTCTAAAACAGGGATTCTGAGAGAGTAAAATATATACATATATTTATATATATATATATATATATATATTTTTTAAAAGATATTCCACTCACCTCAGATCCCTCTGTAAATAGCAGACACAAATGTACGCATTCTTTCTTGCTTCTTGTCATCCGAGGACGGGCCACCACTGAAAGCTTTAGGAATGCGACCTTCCTTTCCAGAGCACGCAGATATCTCAGAGCCTTAGAAATGACTGCAGACGGTCTCTTTCAAACAGGTTTATTCACCGTACCGTTCCAAAGCTCGTTGGTCACATACTTATACCATGTAACACAAATAATTCCTCCCCCTTATGGGAGGGGATATTACCAAATACATACATGTTCACATGCTACACTCCCCTAGTGTGGTGTTACAAAGTCTATAACTGGTTTGACGTAACTTTACTATGCCATCTCCGATGACATGGAAGAGTGTATTTCCTAATATGGGTATCATTAGTAACTTTGACTTATTTACAGAACCTGAAACTCAGAAGGAATATATTTGAACCCATTCAGCTTCCTGTACACAAGATAATTATAATGCTAGTACATATGGGTCTTTATAATACTGACAAGAATTATGCTATGGTATAATAAGTAATATAATGTTGAGTAAGATAAACTCTATCATGCTTTTTCATATCTCACACTCTGGTAGCAAAAATTGTAAGGAATTTATCTCCAATTTGCATGACAATGCATTCAAAAATTCTGGAACATCTCCAGATAAACAGAGATAAAAACACTAATCTCTACATCAATCTTCAAAATCAGCAACTGGAACACACGGATGTAATTGTGGTTTTTCATATACAGAAGATGCAAGAAAATAGACTAACTCCAACACATCTTTCCTTTACAAAATCTTATAGTCTCCTGGGAGACTAGCAAAAATTGCCAATGCTGACTATATTGCAAGTCATCATGGCGGGGTATTGGGTAAAGTTTTCAACTAGCAATAATCACGCCTCGGTTTGACCTCATAAGCTATGATAATGCCACTGCGCAAAGTTGATAGGTGCTTGGCTGGAGCAATCAGCATGTGCAACAGAGAACTCATTACAACCATGGCTAGACAAACAGTCTCTGGCTAGGAGCAGTGGATTATGGGAATGTATATGCTAATGAGTCCAAGACCTGGCAAAACCTTCCTGGGTGATGACTTCAAGGAAATTGTATTTTCTGTTCCCAAGTGCTTTTTCATATCTCACACTCTGGTAGCAAAAATTGTAAGGAAATTATCTCCAATTTGCATGACAATGCATTCAAAAATTCTGGAACATCTCCAGATAAACAGAGATAAAAACACTAATCTCTACATCAATCTTCAAAATCAGCAACTGGAAGACACGGATGTAATTGTGGTTTTTCATATACAGAAGATGCAAGAAAATAGACTAACTCCAACACGTCTTATTAAAAACACTAATCTCTAAACCAATCTTCAAAATCAGCAACTGGAAGACACAGTCAATTGTGGTTTTTCACATACAGAAGATTCAAGAAAATAGACTAACTCCAACACATCTTTCCTTTACAAAATCTTATAGTCTCCTGGGAGACTAGCAAAAATTGCCAATGCTGACTATATTGCAAGTCATCATGGCGGGGTATTGGGTAAAGTTTTCAACTAGCAATAATCACGCCTCGGTTTGACCTCATAAGCTATGATAATGCCACTGCGCAAAGTTGATAGGTGCTTGGCTGGAGCAATCAGCATGTGCAACAGAGAACTCATTACAACATGGCTAGACAAACAGTCTCTGGCTAGGAGCAGTGGATTATGGGAATGTATATGCTAATGAGTCCAAGACCTGGCAAAACCTTCCTGGGTGATGACTTCAAGGAAATTGTATTTTCTGTTCCCAAGTGCTTTTTCATATCTCACACTCTAGTAAGAAATATGTAAGGAATTTATCTCCAATTTGCATGACAATGCATTCAAAAATTCTGGAACATCTCCAGATAAACAGAGATAAAAACACTAATCTCTACATCAATCTTCAAAATCAGCAACTGGAAGACACGGATGTAATTGTGGTTTTTCATATACAGAAGATGCAAGAAAATAGACTAACTCCAACACGTCTTATTAAAAACACTAATCTCTAAACCAATCTTCAAAATCAGCAACTGGAAGACACAGTCAATTGTGGTTTTTCACATACAGAAGATTCAAGAAAATAGACTAACTCCAACACATCTTTCCTTTACAAAATCTTATAGTCTCCTGGGAGACTAGCAAAAATTGCCAATGCTGACTATATTGCAAGTCATCATGGCGGGGTATTGGGTAAAGTTTTCAACTAGCAATAATCACGCCTCGGTTTGACCTCATAAGCTATGATAATGCCACTGCGCAAAGTTGATAGGTGCTTGGCTGGAGCAATCAGCATGTGCAACAGAGAACTCATTACAACCATGGCTAGACAAACAGTCTCTGGCTAGGAGCAGTGGATTATGGGAATGTATATGCTAATGAGTCCAAGACCTGGCAAAACCTTCCTGGGTGATGACTTCAAGGAAATTGTATTTTCTGTTCCCAAGTGCTTTTTCATATCTCACACTCTGGTAGCAAAAATTGTAAGGAATTTATCTCCAATTTGCATGACAATGCATTCAAAAATTCTGGAACATCTCCAGATAAACAGAGATAAAAACACTAATCTCTACATCAATCTTCAAAATCAGCAACTGGAAGACACGGATGTAATTGTGGTTTTTCATATACAGAAGATGCAAGAAAATAGACTAACACCAACACATCTTATTAAAAACACTAATCTCTAAACCAATCTTCAAAATCAGCAACTAGAAGACACAGTCAATTGTGGTTTTTCACATACAGAAGATTCAAGAAAATAGACTAACTCCAACACATCTTTCCTTTACAAAATCTTATAGTCTCCTGGGAGACTAGCAAAAATTGCCAATGCTGACTATATTGCAAGTCATCATGGTGGGGTAAATGCTGACTATATTGCAAGTCATCATGGCGGGGTATTGGGTAAAGTTTTCAACTAGCAATAATCACACCTCGGTTTGACCTCATAAGCTATGATAATGCCACTGCGCAAAGTTGATAGGTGCTTGGCTGGAGCAATCAGCATGTGCAACAGAGAACTCATTACAACCATGGCTAGACAAACAGTCTCTGGCTAGGAGCAGTGGATTATGGGAATGTATATGCTAATGAGTCCAAGACCTGGCAAAACCTTCCTGGGTGATGACTTCAAGGAAATTGTATTTTCTGTTCCCAAGTGCTTTTTCATATCTCACACTCTAGTAAGAAATATGTAAGGAATTTATCTCCAATTTGCATGACAATGCATTCAAAAATTCTGGAACATCTCCAGATAAACAGAGATAAAAACACTAATCTCTACATCAATCTTCAAAATCAGCAACTGGAAGACACGGATGTCATTGTGGTTTTTCATATACAGAAGATGCAAGAAAATAGACTAACTCCAACACGTCTTATTAAAAACACTAATCTCTAAACCAATCTTTAAAATCAGCAACTGGAAGACACAGTCAATTGTGGTTTTTCACATACAGAAGATTCAAGAAAATAGACTAACTCCAACACATCTTTCCTTTACAAAATCTTATAGTCTCCTGGGAGACTAGCAAAAATTGCCAATGCTGACTATATTGCAAGTCATCATGGCGGGGTATTGGGTAAAGTTTTCAACTAGCAATAATCACGCCTCGGTTTGACCTCATAAGCTATGATAATGCCACTGCGCAAAGTTGATAGGTGCTTGGCTGGAGCAATCAGCAACAGAGAACTCATTACAACCATGGCTAGACAAACAGTCTCTGGCTAGGAGCAGTGGATTATGGGAATGTATATGCTAATGAGTCCAAGACCTGGCAAAACCTTCCTGGGTGATGACTTCAAGGAAATTGTATTTTCTGTTCCCAAGTGCTTTTTCATATCTCACACTCTGGTAGCAAAAATTGTAAGGAATTTATCTCCAATTTGCATGACAATGCATTCAAAAATTCTGGAACATCTCCAGATAAACAGAGATAAAAACACTAATCTCTACATCAATCTTCAAAATCAGCAACTGAAAGACACGGATGTAATTGTGGTTTTTCATATACAGAAGATGCAAGAAAATAGACTAACTCCAACACGTCTTATTAAAAACACTAATCTCTAAACCAATCTTCAAAATCAGCAACTAGAAGACACAGTCAATTGTGGTTTTTCACATACAGAAGATTCAAGAAAATAGACTAACTCCAACACATCTTTCCTTTACAAAATCTTATAGTCTCCTGGGAGACTAGCAAAAATTGCCAATGCTGACTATATTGCAAGTCATCATGGTGGGGTATTGGGTAAAGTTTTCAACTAGCAATAATCACGCCTCGGTTTGACCTCATAAGCTATGATAATGCCACTGCGCAAAGTTGATAGGTGCATGGCTGGAGCAATCACCATGTGCAACAGAGAACTCATTACAACCATGGCTAGACAAACAGTCTCTGGCTAGGAGCAGTGGATTATGGGAATGTATATGCTAATGAGTCCAAGACCTGGCAAAACCTTCCTGGGTGATGACTTCAAGGAAATTGTATTTTCTGTTCCCAAGTGCTTTTTCATATCTCACACTCTGGTAGCAAAAATTGTAAGGAATTTATCTCCAATTTGCATGACAATGCATTCAAAAATTCTGGAACATCTCCAGATAAACAGAGATAAAAACACTAATCTCTACATCAATCTTCAAAATCAGCAACTGGAAGACACGGATGTCATTGTGGTTTTTCATATACAGAAGATGCAAGAAAATAGACTAACTCCAACACGTCTTATTAAAAACACTAATCTCTAAACCAATCTTTAAAATCAGCAACTGGAAGACACAGTCAATTGTGGTTTTTCACATACAGAAGATTCAAGAAAATAGACTAACTCCAACACATCTTTCCTTTACAAAATCTTATAGTCTCCTGGGAGACTAGCAAAAATTGCCAATGCTGACTATATTGCAAGTCATCATGGCGGGGTATTGGGTAAAGTTTTCAACTAGCAATAATCACGCCTCGGTTTGACCTCATAAGCTATGATAATGCCACTGCGCAAAGTTGATAGGTGCTTGGCTGAAGCAATCAGCATGTGCAACAGAGAACTCATTACAACCATGGCTAGACAAACAGTCTCTGGCTAGGAGCAGTGGATTATGGGAATGTATATGCTAATGAGTCCAAGACCTGGCAAAACCTTCCTGGGTGATGACTTCAAGGAAATTGTATTTTCTGTTCCCAAGTGCTTTTTCATATCTCACACTCTGGTAGCAAAAATTGTAAGGAATTTATCTCCAATTTGCATGACAATGCATTCAAAAATTCTGGAACATCTCCAGATAAACAGAGATAAAAACACTAATCTCTACATCAATCTTCAAAATCAGCAACTGGAAGACACGGATGTAATTGTGGTTTTTCATATACAGAAGATGCAAGAAAATAGACTAACTCCAACACGTCTTATTAAAAACACTAATCTCTAAACCAATCTTCAAAATCAGCAACTAGAAGACACAGTCAATTGTGGTTTTTCACATACAGAAGATTCAAGAAAATAGACTAACTCCAACACATCTTTCCTTTACAAAATCTTATAGTCTCCTGGGAGACTAGCAAAAATTGCCAATGCTGACTATATTGCAAGTCATCATGGTGGGGTATTGGGTAAAGTTTTCAACTAGCAATAATCACGCCTCGGTTTGACCTCATAAGCTATGATAATGCCACTGCACAAAGTTGATAGGTGCATGGCTGGAGCAATCACCATGTGCAACAGAGAACTCATTACAACCATGGCTAGACAAACAGTCTCTGGCTAGGAGCAGTGGATTATGGGAATGTATATGCTAATGAGTCCAAGACCTGGCAAAACCTTCCTGGGTGATGACTTCAAGGAAATTGTATTTTCTGTTCCCAAGTGCTTTTTCATATCTCACACTCTGGTAGCAAAAATTGTAAGTAATTTATCTCCAATTTGCATGACAATGCATTCAAAAATTCTGGAACATCTCCAGATAAACAGAGATAAAAACACTAATCTCTACATCAATCTTCAAAATCAGCAACTGGAAGACACGGATGTAATTGTGGTTTTTCATATACAGAAGATGCAAGAAAATAGACTAACTCCAACACGTCTTATTAAAAACACTAATCTCTAAACCAATCTTCAAAATCAGCAACTGGAAGACACAGTCAATTGTGGTTTTTCACATACAGAAGATTCAAGAAAATAGACTAACTCCAACACATCTTTCCTTTACAAAATCTTATAGTCTCCTGGGAGACTAGCAAAAATTGCCAATTCTGACTATATTGCAAGTCATCATGGCGGGGTATTGGGTAAAGTTTTCAACTAGCAATAATCACGCCTCGGTTTGACCTCATAAGCTATGATAATGCCACTGCGCAAAGTTGATAGGTGCTTGGCTGGAGCAATCAGCAACAGAGAACTCATTACAACCATGGCTAGACAAACAGTCTCTGGCTAGGAGCAGTGGATTATGGGAATGTATATGCTAATGAGTCCAAGACCTGGCAAAACCTTCCTGGGTGATGACTTCAAGGAAATTGTATTTTCTGTTCCCAAGTGCTTTTTCATATCTCACACTCTGGTAGCAAAAATTGTAAGGAATTTATCTCCAATTTGCATGACAATGCATTCAAAAATTCTGGAACATCTCCAGATAAACAGAGATAAAAACACTAATCTCTACATCAATCTTCAAAATCAGCAACTGGAAGACACGGATGTAATTGTGGTTTTTCATATACAGAAGATGCAAGAAAATAGACTAACTCCAACACGTCTTATTAAAAACACTAATCTCTAAACCAATCTTCAAAATCAGCAACTGGAAGACACAGTCAATTGTGGTTTTTCACATACAGAAGATTCAAGAAAATAGACTAACTCCAACACATCTTTCCTTTACAAAATCTTATAGCCTCCTGGGAGACTAGCAAAAATTGCCAATGCTGACTATATTGCAAGTCATCATGGCGGGGTATTGGGTAAAGTTTTCAACTGGCAATAATCACGCCTCGGTTTGACCTCATAAGCTATGATAATGCCACTGCGCAAAGTTGATAGGTGCTTGGCTGGAGCAATCAGCATGTGCAACAGAGAACTCATTACAACCATGGCTAGACAAACAGTCTCTGGCTAGGAGCAGTGGATTATGGGAATGTATATGCTAATGAGTCCAAGACCTGGCAAAACCTTCCTGGGTGATGACTTCAAGGAAATTGTATTTTCTGTTCCCAAGTGCTTTTTCATATCTCACACTCTAGTAAGAAATATGTAAGGAATTTATCTCCAATTTGCATGACAATGCATTCAAAAATTCTGGAACATCTCCAGATAAACAGAGATAAAAACACTAATCTCTACATCAATCTTCAAAATCAGCAACTGGAAGACACGGATGTAATTGTGGTTTTTCATATACAGAAGATGCAAGAAAATAGACTAACTCCAACACGTCTTATTAAAAACACTAATCTCTAAACCAATCTTCAAAATCAGCAACTGGAAGACACAGTCAATTGTGGTTTTTCACATACAGAAGATTCAAGAAAATAGACTAACTCCAACACATCTTTCCTTTACAAAATCTTATAGTCTCCTGGGAGACTAGCAAAAATTGCCAATGCTGACTATATTGCAAGTCATCATGGCAGGGTATTGGGTAAAGTTTTCAACTAGCAATAATCACGCCTCGGTTTGACCTCATAAGCTATGATAATGCCACTGCGCAAAGGTGATAGGTGCTTGGCTGGAGCAATCAGCAACAGAGAACTCATTACAACCATGGCTAGACAAACAGTCTCTGGCTAGGAGCAGTGGATTATGGGAATGTATATGCTAATGAGTCCAAGACCTGGCAAAACCTTCCTGGGTGATGACTTCAAGGAAATTGTATTTTCTGTTCCCAAGTGCTTTTTCATATCTCACACTCTGGTAGCAAAAATTGTAAGGAATTTATCTCCAATTTGCATGACAATGCATTCAAAAATTCTGGAACATCTCCAGATAAACAGAGATAAAAACACTAATCTCTACATCAATCTTCAAAATCAGCAACTGGAAGACACGGATGTAATTGTGGTTTTTCATATACAGAAGATGCAAGAAAATAGACTAACTCCAACACGTCTTATTAAAAACACTAATCTCTAAACCAATCTTCAAAATCAGCAACTGGAAGACACAGTCAATTGTGGTTTTTCACATACAGAAGATTCAAGAAAATAGACTAACTCCAACACATCTTTCCTTTACAAAATCTTATAGTCTTCTGGGAGACTAGCAAAAATTGCCAATGCTGACTATATTGCAAGTCATCATGGCGGGGTATTGGGTAAAGTTTTCAACTAGCAATAATCACGCCTCGGTTTGACCTCATAAGCTATGATAATGCCACTGCGCAAAGTTGATAGGTGCTTGGCTGGAGCAATCAGCATGTGCAACAGAGAACTCATTACAACCATGGCTAGACAAACAGTCTCTGGCTAGGAGCAGTGGATTATGGGAATGTATATGCTAATTAGTCCAAGACCTGGCAAAACCTTCCTGGGTGATGACTTCAAGGAAATTGTATTTTCTGTTCCCAAGTGCTTTTTCATATCTCACACTCTGGTAGCAAAAATTGTAAGGAAATTATCTCCAATTTGCATGACAAGGCATTCAAAAATTCTGGAACATCTCCAGATAAACAGAGATAAAAACACTAATCTCTACATCAATCTTCAAAATCAGCAACTGGAAGACACGGATGTAATTGTGGTTTTTCATATACAGAAGATGCAAGAAAACAGACTAACTCCAACACGTCTTATTAAAAACACTAATCTCTAAACCAATCTTCAAAATCAGCAACTGGAAGACACAGTCAATTGTGGTTTTTCACATACAGAAGATTCAAGAAAATAGACTAACTCCAACACATCTTTCCTTTACAAAATCTTATAGTCTCCTGGGAGACTAGCAAAAATTGCCAATGCTGACTATATTGCAAGTCATCATGGTGGGGTATTGGGTAAAGTTTTCAACTAGCAATAATCACGCCTCGGTTTGACCTCATAAGCTATGATAATGCCACTGCGCAAAGTTGATAGGTGCTTGGCTGGAGCAATCAGCATGTGCAACAGAGAACTCATTACAACCATGGCTAGACAAACAGTCTCTGGCTAGGAGCAGTGGATTATGGGAATGTATATGCTAATGAGTCCAAGACCTGGCAAAACCTTCCTGGGTGATGACTTCAAGGAAATTGTATTTTCTGTTCCCAAGTGCTTTTTCATATCTCACACTCTGGTAGCAAAAATTGTAAGGAATTTATCTCCAATTTGCATGACAAGGCATTCAAAAATTCTGGAACATCTCCAGATAAACAGAGATAAAAACACTAATCTCTACATCAATCTTCAAAATCAGCAACTGGAAGACACGGATGTAATTGTGGTTTTTCATATACAGAAGATGCAAGAAAATAGACTAACTCCAACACGTCTTATTAAAAACACTAATCTCTAAACCAATCTTCAAAATCAGCAACTGGAAGACACAGTCAATTGTGGTTTTTCACATACAGAAGATTCAAGAAAATAGACTAACTCCAACACATCTTTCCTTTACAAAATCTTATAGTCTTCTGGGAGACTAGCAAAAATTGCCAATGCTGACTATATTGCAAGTCATCATGGCGGGGTATGGGTAAAGTTTTCAACTAGCAATAATCACGCCTCGGTTTGACCTCATAAGCTATGATAATGCCACTGCGCAAAGTTGATAGGTGCTTGGCTGGAGCAATCAGCATGTGCAACAGAGAACTCATTACAACCATGGCTAGACAAACAGTCTCTGGCTAGGAGCAGTGGATTATGGGAATGTATATGCTAATGAGTCCAAGACCTGGCAAAACCTTCCTGGGTGATGACTTCAAGGAAATTGTATTTTCTGTTCCCAAGTGCTTTTTCATATCTCACACTCTGGTAGCAAAAATTGTAAGGAATTTATCTCCAATTTGCATGACAATGCATTCAAAAATTCTGGAACATCTCCAGATAAACAGAGATAAAAACACTAATCTCTACATCAATCTTCAAAATCAGCAACTGGAAGACACAGATGTAATTGTGGTTTTTCATATACAGAAGATGCAAGAAAATAGACTAACTCCAACACGTCTTATTAAAAACACTAATCTCTAAACCAATCTTCAAAATCAGCAACTGGAAGACACAGTCAATTGTGGTTTTTCACATACAGAAGATTCAAGAAAATAGACTAACTCCAACACATCTTTCCTTTACAAAATCTTATAGTCTCCTGGGAGACTAGCAAAAATTGCCAATGCTGACTATATTGCAAGTCATCATGGCGGGGTATTGGGTAAAGTTTTCAACTAGCAATAATCACGCCTCGGTTTGACCTCATAAGCTATGATAATGCCACTGCGCAAAGTTGATAGGTGCTTGGCTGGAGCAATCAGCATGTGCAACAGAGAACTCATTACAACCATGGCTAGACAAACAGTCTCTGGCTAGGAGCAGTGGATTATGGGAATGTATATGCTAATGAGTCCAAGACCTGGCAAAACCTTCCTGGGTGATGACTTCAAGGAAATTGTATTTTCTGTTCCCAAGTGCTTTTTCATATCTCACACTCTAGTAAGAAATATGTAAGGAATTTATCTCCAATTTGCATGACAATGCATTCAAAAATTCTGGAACATCTCCAGATAAACAGAGATAAAAACACTAATCTCTACATCAATCTTCAAAATCAGCAACTGGAAGACACGGATGTAGCTGTGGTTTTTCATATACAGAAGATGCAAGAAAATAGACTAACTCCAACACGTCTTATTAAAAACACTAATCTCTAAACCAATCTTCAAAATCAGCAACTGGAAGACACAGTCAATTGTGGTTTTTCACATACAGAAGACTCAAGAAAATAGACTAACTCCAACACATCTTTCCTTTACAAAATCTTATAGTCTCCTGGGAGACTAGCAAAAATTGCCAATGCTGACTATATTGCAAGTCATCATGGCGGGGTATTGGGTAAAGTTTTCAACTAGCAATAATCACGCCTCGGTTTGACCTCATAAGCTATGATAATGCCACTGCGCAAAGTTGATAGGTGCTTGGCTGGAGCAATCAGCATGTGCAACAGAGAACTCATTACAACCATGGCTAGACAAACAGTCTCTGGCTAGGAGCAGTGGATTATGGGAATGTATATGCTAATGAGTCCAAGACCTGGCAAAACCTTCCTGGGTGATGACTTCAAGGAAATTGTATTTTCTGTTCCCAAGTGCTTTTTCATATCTCACACTCTGGTAGCAAAAATTGTAAGGAATTTATCTCCAATTTGCATGACAATGCATTCAAAAATTCTGGAACATCTCCAGATAAACAGAGATAAAAACACTAATCTCTACATCAATCTTCAAAATCAGCAACTGGAAGACACGGATGTAATTGTGGTTTTTCATATACAGAAGATGCAAGAAAATAGACTAACTCCAACACGTCTTATTAAAAACACTAATCTCTAAACCAATCTTTAAAATCAGCAACTGGAAGACACAGTCAATTGTGGTTTTTCACATACAGAAGATTCAAGAAAATAGACTAACTCCAACACATCTTTCCTTTACAAAATCTTATAGTCTCCTGGGAGACTAGCAAAAATTGCCCATGCTGACTATATTGCAAGTCATCATGGCGGGGTATTGGGTAAAGTTTTCAACTAGCAATAATCACGCCTCGGTTTGACCTCATAAGCTATGATAATGCCACTGCGCAAAGTTGATAGGTGCTTGGCTGAAGCAATCAGCATGTGCAACAGAGAACTCATTACAACCATGGCTAGACAAACAGTCTCTGGCTAGGAGCAGTGGATTATGGGAATGTATATGCTAATGAGTCCAAGACCTGGCAAAACCTTCCTGGGTGATGACTTCAAGGAAATTGTATTTTCTGTTCCCAAGTGCTTTTTCATATCTCACACTCTGGTAGCAAAAATTGTAAGGAATTTATCTCCAATTTGCATGACAATGCATTCAAAAATTCTGGAACATCTCCAGATAAACAGAGATAAAAACACTAATCTCTACATCAATCTTCAAAATCAGCAACTGGAAGACACGGATGTCATTGTGGTTTTTCATATACAGAAGATGCAAGAAAATAGACTAACTCCAACACGTCTTATTAAAAACACTAATCTCTAAACCAATCTTTAAAATCAGCAACTGGAAGACACAGTCAATTGTGGTTTTTCACATACAGAAGATTCAAGAAAATAGACTAACTCCAACACATCTTTCCTTTACAAAATCTTATAGTCTCCTGGGAGACTAGCAAAAATTGCCAATGCTGACTATATTGCAAGTCATCATGGCGGGGTATTGGGTAAAGTTTTCAACTAGCAATAATCACGCCTCGGTTTGACCTCATAAGCTATGATAATGCCACTGCGCAAAGTTGATAGGTGCATGGCTGGAGCAATCACCATGTGCAACAGAGAACTCATTACAACCATGGCTAGACAAACAGTCTCTGGCTAGGAGCAGTGGATTATGGGAATGTATATGCTAATGAGTCCAAGACCTGGCAAAACCTTCCTGGGTGATGACTTCAAGGAAATTGTATTTTCTGTTCCCAAGTGCTTTTTCATATCTCACACTCTGGTAGCAAAAATTGTAAGGAATTTATCTCCAATTTGCATGACAATGCATTCAAAAATTCTGGAACATCTCCAGATAAACAGAGATAAAAACACTAATCTCTACATCAATCTTCAAAATCAGCAACTGGAAGACACGGATGTCATTGTGGTTTTTCATATACAGAAGATGCAAGAAAATAGACTAACTCCAACACGTCTTATTAAAAACACTAATCTCTAAACCAACCTTTAAAATCAGCAACTGGAAGACACAGTCAATTGTGGTTTTTCACATACAGAAGATTCAAGAAAATAGACTAACTCCAACACATCTTTCCTTTACAAAATCTTATAGTCTCCTGGGAGACTAGCAAAAATTGCCAATGCTGACTATATTGCAAGTCATCATGGCGGGGTATTGGGTAAAGTTTTCAACTAGCAATAATCACGCCTCGGTTTGACCTCATAAGCTATGATAATGCCACTGCGCAAAGTTGATAGGTGCTTGGCTGAAGCAATCAGCATGTGCAACAGAGAACTCATTACAACCATGGCTAGACAAACAGTCTCTGGCTAGGAGCAGTGGATTATGGGAATGTATATGCTAATGAGTCCAAGACCTGGCAAAACCTTCCTGGGTGATGACTTCAAGGAAATTGTATTTTCTGTTCCCAAGTGCTTTTTCATATCTCACACTCTGGTAGCAAAAATTGTAAGGAATTTATCTCCAATTTGCATGACAATGCATTCAAAAATTCTGGAACATCTCCAGATAAACAGAGATAAAAACACTAATCTCTACATCAATCTTCAAAATCAGCAACTGGAAGACACAGATGTAATTGTGGTTTTTCATATACAGAAGATGCAAGAAAATAGACTAACTCCAACACGTCTTATTAAAAACACTAATCTCTAAACCAATCTTCAAAATCAGCAACTGGAAGACACAGTCAATTGTGGTTTTTCACATACAGAAGATTCAAGAAAATAGACTAACTCCAACACATCTTTCCTTTACAAAATCTTATAGTCTCCTGGGAGACTAGCAAAAATTGCCAATGCTGACTATATTGCAAGTCATCATGGCGGGGTATTGGGTAAAGTTTTCAACTAGCAATAATCACGCCTCGGTTTGACCTCATAAGCTATGATAATGCCACTGCGCAAAGTTGATAGGTGCTTGGCTGGAGCAATCAGCATGTGCAACAGAGAACTCATTACAACCATGGCTAGACAAACAGTCTCTGGCTAGGAGCAGTGGATTATGGGAATGTATATGCTAATGAGTCCAAGACCTGGCAAAACCTTCCTGGGTGATGACTTCAAGGAAATTGTATTTTCTGTTCCCAAGTGCTTTTTCATATCTCACACTCTGGTAGCAAAAATTGTAAGGAATTTATCTCCAATTTGCATGACAATGCATTCAAAAATTCTGGAACATCTCCAGATAAACAGAGATAAAAACACTAATCTCTACATCAATCTTCAAAATCAGCAACTGGAAGACACGGATGTAATTGTGGTTTTTCATATACAGAAGATGCAAGAAAATAGACTAACTCCAACACGTCTTATTAAAAACACTAATCTCTAAACCAATCTTCAAAATCAGCAACTAGAAGACACAGTCAATTGTGGTTTTTCACATACAGAAGATTCAAGAAAATAGACTAACTCCAACACATCTTTCCTTTACAAAATCTTATAGTCTCCTGGGAGACTAGCAAAAATTGCCAATGCTGACTATATTGCAAGTCATCATGGTGGGGTATTGGGTAAAGTTTTCAACTAGCAATAATCACGCCTCGGTTTGACCTCATAAGCTATGATAATGCCACTGCACAAAGTTGATAGGTGCATGGCTGGAGCAATCACCATGTGCAACAAAGAACTCATTACAACCATGGCTAGACAAACAGTCTCTGGCTAGGAGCAGTGGATTATGGGAATGTATATGCTAATGAGTCCAAGACCTGGCAAAACCTTCCTGGGTGATGACTTCAAGGAAATTGTATTTTCTGTTCCCAAGTGCTTTTTCATATCTCACACTCTGGTAGCAAAAATTGTAAGTAATTTATCTCCAATTTGCATGACAATGCATTCAAAAATTCTGGAACATCTCCAGATAAACAGAGATAAAAACACTAATCTCTACATCAATCTTCAAAATCAGCAACTGGAAGACACGGATGTAATTGTGGTTTTTCATATACAGAAGATGCAAGAAAATAGACTAACTCCAACACGTCTTATTAAAAACACTAATCTCTAAACCAATCTTCAAAATCAGCAACTGGAAGACACAGTCAATTGTGGTTTTTCACATACAGAAGATTCAAGAAAATAGACTAACTCCAACACATCTTTCCTTTACAAAATCTTATAGTCTCCTGGGAGACTAGCAAAAATTGCCAATTCTGACTATATTGCAAGTCATCATGGCGGGGTATTGGGTAAAGTTTTCAACTAGCAATAATCACGCCTCGGTTTGACCTCATAAGCTATGATAATGCCACTGCGCAAAGTTGATAGGTGCTTGGCTGGAGCAATCAGCAACAGAGAACTCATTACAACCATGGCTAGACAAACAGTCTCTGGCTAGGAGCAGTGGATTATGGGAATGTATATGCTAATGAGTCCAAGACCTGGCAAAACCTTCCTGGGTGATGACTTCAAGGAAATTGTATTTTCTGTTCCCAAGTGCTTTTTCATATCTCACACTCTGGTAGCAAAAATTGTAAGGAATTTATCTCCAATTTGCATGACAATGCATTCAAAAATTCTGGAACATCTCCAGATAAACAGAGATAAAAACACTAATCTCTACATCAATCTTCAAAATCAGCAACTGGAAGACACGGATGTAATTGTGGTTTTTCATATACAGAAGATGCAAGAAAATAGACTAACTCCAACACGTCTTATTAAAAACACTAATCTCTAAACCAATCTTCAAAATCAGCAACTGGAAGACACAGTCAATTGTGGTTTTTCACATACAGAAGATTCAAGAAAATAGACTAACTCCAACACATCTTTCCTTTACAAAATCTTATAGCCTCCTGGGAGACTAGCAAAAATTGCCAATGCTGACTATATTGCAAGTCATCATGGCGGGGTATTGGGTAAAGTTTTCAACTGGCAATAATCACGCCTCGGTTTGACCTCATAAGCTATGATAATGCCACTGCGCAAAGTTGATAGGTGCTTGGCTGGAGCAATCAGCATGTGCAACAGAGAACTCATTACAACCATGGCTAGACAAACAGTCTCTGGCTAGGAGCAGTGGATTATGGGAATGTATATGCTAATGAGTCCAAGACCTGGCAAAACCTTCCTGGGTGATGACTTCAAGGAAATTGTATTTTCTGTTCCCAAGTGCTTTTTCATATCTCACACTCTAGTAAGAAATATGTAAGGAATTTATCTCCAATTTGCATGACAATGCATTCAAAAATTCTGGAACATCTCCAGATAAACAGAGATAAAAACACTAATCTCTACATCAATCTTCAAAATCAGCAACTGGAAGACACGGATGTAATTGTGGTTTTTCATATACAGAAGATGCAAGAAAATAGACTAACTCCAACACGTCTTATTAAAAACACTAATCTCTAAACCAATCTTCAAAATCAGCAACTGGAAGACACAGTCAATTGTGGTTTTTCACATACAGAAGATTCAAGAAAATAGACTAACTCCAACACATCTTTCCTTTACAAAATCTTATAGTCTCCTGGGAGACTAGCAAAAATTGCCAATGCTGACTATATTGCAAGTCATCATGGCGGGGTATTGGGTAAAGTTTTCAACTAGCAATAATCACGCCTCGGTTTGACCTCATAAGCTATGATAATGCCACTGCGCAAAGTTGATAGGTGCTTGGCTGGAGCAATCAGCAACAGAGAACTCATTACAACCATGGCTAGACAAACAGTCTCTGGCTAGGAGCAGTGGATTATGGGAATGTATATGCTAATGAGTCCAAGACCTGGCAAAACCTTCCTGGGTGATGACTTCAAGGAAATTGTATTTTCTGTTCCCAAGTGCTTTTTCATATCTCACACTCTGGTAGCAAAAATTGTAAGGAATTTATCTCCAATTTGCATGACAATGCATTTTAAAAATTCTGGAACATCTCCAGATAAACAGAGATAAAAACACTAATCTCTACATCAATCTTCAAAATCAGCAACTGGAAGACACGGATGTAATTGTGGTTTTTCATATACAGAAGATGCAAGAAAATAGACTAACTCCAACACGTCTTATTAAAAACACTAATCTCTAAACCAATCTTCAAAATCAGCAACTGGAAGACACAGTCAATTGTGGTTTTTCACATACAGAAGATTCAAGAAAATAGACTAACTCCAACACATCTTTCCTTTACAAAATCTTATAGTCTTCTGGGAGACTAGCAAAAATTGCCAATGCTGACTATATTGCAAGTCATCATGGCGGGGTATTGGGTAAAGTTTTAACTAGCAATAATCACGCCTCGGTTTGACCTCATAAGCTATGATAATGCCACTGCGCAAAGTTGATAGGTGCTTGGCTGGAGCAATCAGCATGTGCAACAGAGAACTCATTACAACCATGGCTAGACAAACAGTCTCTGGCTAGGAGCAGTGGATTATGGGAATGTATATGCTAATGAGTCCAAGACCTGGCAAAACCTTCCTGAGTGATGACTTCAAGGAAATTGTATTTTCTGTTCCCAAGTGCTTTTTCATATCTCACACTCTGGTAGCAAAAATTGTAAGGAAATTATCTCCAATTTGCATGACAAGGCATTCAAAAATTCTGGAACATCTCCAGATAAACAGAGATAAAAACACTAATCTCTACATCAATCTTCAAAATCAGCAACTGGAAGACACGGATGTAATTGTGGTTTTTCATATACAGAAGATGCAAGAAAACAGACTAACTCCAACACGTCTTATTAAAAACACTAATCTCTAAACCAATCTTCAAAATCAGCAACTGGAAGACACAGTCAATTGTGGTTTTTCACATACAGAAGATTCAAGAAAATAGACTAACTCCAACACATCTTTCCTTTACAAAATCTTATAGTCTCCTGGGAGACTAGCAAAAATTGCCAATGCTGACTATATTGCAAGTCATCATGGCGGGGTATTGGGTAAAGTTTTCAACTAGCAATAATCACGCCTCGGTTTGACCTCATAAGCTATGATAATGCCACTGCGCAAAGTTGATAGGTGCTTGGCTGAAGCAATCAGCATGTGCAACAGAGAACTCATTACAACCATGGCTAGACAAACAGTCTCTGGCTAGGAGCAGTGGATTATGGGAATGTATATGCTAATGAGTCCAAGACCTGGCAAAACCTTCCTGGGTGATGACTTCAAGGAAATTGTATTTTTTGTTCCCAAGTGCTTTTTCATATCTCACACTCTGGTAGCAAAAATTGTAAGGAATTTATCTCCAATTTGCATGACAATGCATTCAAAAATTCTGGAACATCTCCAAATAAACAGAGATAAAAACACTAATCTCTACATCAATCTTCAAAATCAGCAACTGGAAGACACGGATGTAATTGTGGTTTTTCATATACAGAAGATGCAAGAAAATAGACTAACTCCAACACGTCTTATTAAAAACACTAATCTCTAAACCAATCTTCAAAATCAGCAACTGGAAGACACAGTCAATTGTGGTTTTTCACATACAGAAGATTCAAGAAAATAGACTAACTCCAACACATCTTTCCTTTACAAAATCTTATAGTCTCCTGGGAGACTAGCAAAAATTGCCAATGCTGACTATATTGCAAGTCATCATGGCGGGGTATTGGGTAAAGTTTTCAACTAGCAATAATCACGCCTCGGTTTGACCTCATAAGCTATGATAATGCCACTGCGCAAAGTTGATATGTGCTTGGCTGGAGCAATCAGCATGTGCAACAGAGAACTCATTACAACCATGGCTAGACAAACAGTCTCTGGCTAGGAGCAGTGGATTATGGGAATGTATATGCTAATGAGTCCAAGACCTGGCAAAACCTTCCTGGGTGATGACTTCAAGGAAATTGTATTTTCTGTTCCCAAGTGCTTTTTCATATCTCACACTCTGGTAGCAAAAATTGTAAGGAATTTATCTCCAATTTGCATGACAAGGCATTCAAAAATTCTGGAACATCTCCAGATAAACAGAGATAAAAACACTAATCTCTACATCAATCTTCAAAATCAGCAACTGGAAGACACGGATGTAATTGTGGTTTTTCATATACAGAAGATGCAAGAATATAGACTAACTCCAACACGTCTTATTAAAAACACTAATCTCTAAACCAATCTTCAAAATCAGCAACTGGAAGACACAGTCAATTGTGGTTTTTCACAAACAGAAGATTCAAGAAAATAGACTAACTCCAACACATCTTTCCTTTACAAAATCTTATAGTCTCCTGGGAGACTAGCAAAAATTGCCAATGCTGACTATATTGCAAGTCATCATGGCGAGGTATTGGGTAAAGTTTTCAACTAGCAATAATCACGCCTCGGTTTGACCTCATAAGCTATGATAATGCCACTGCGCAAAGTTGATAGGTGCTTGGCTGGAGCAATCAGCATGTGCAACAGAGAACTCATTACAACCATGGCTAGACAAACAGTCTCTGGCTAGGAGCAGTGGATTATGGGAATGTATATGCTAATGAGTCCAAGACCTGGCAAAACCTTCCTGGGTGATGACTTCAAGGAAATTGTATTTTCTGTTCCCAAGTGCTTTTTCATATCTCACACTCTGGTAGCAAAAATTGTAAGGAATTTATCTCCAATTTGCATGACAAGGCATTCAAAAATTCTGGAACATCTCCAGATAAACAGAGATAAAAACACTAATCTCTACATCAATCTTCAAAATCAGCAACTGGAAGACACGGATGTAATTGTGGTTTTTCATATACAGAAGATGCAAGAAAATAGACTAACTCCAACACGTCTTATTAAAAACACTAATCTCTAAACCAATCTTCAAAATCAGCAACTGGAAGACACAGTCAATTGTGGTTTTTCACATACAGAAGATTCAAGAAAATAGACTAACTCCAACACATCTTTCCTTTACAAAATCTTATAGTCTTCTGGGAGACTAGCAAAAATTGCCAATGCTGACTATATTGCAAGTCATCATGGCGGGGTATGGGTAAAGTTTTCAACTAGCAATAATCACGCCTCGGTTTGACCTCATAAGCTATGATAATGCCACTGCGCAAAGTTGATAGGTGCTTGGCTGGAGCAATCAGCATGTGCAACAGAGAACTCATTACAACCATGGCTAGACAAACAGTCTCTGGCTAGGAGCAGTGGATTATGGGAATGTATATGCTAATGAGTCCAAGACCTGGCAAAACCTTCCTGGGTGATGACTTCAAGGAAATTGTATTTTCTGTTCCCAAGTGCTTTTTCATATCTCACACTCTGGTAGCAAAAATTGTAAGGAATTTATCTCCAATTTGCATGACAATGCATTCAAAAATTCTGGAACATCTCCAGATAAACAGAGATAAAAACACTAATCTCTACATCAATCTTCAAAATCAGCAACTGGAAGACACAGATGTAATTGTGGTTTTTCATATACAGAAGATGCAAGAAAATAGACTAACTCCAACACGTCTTATTAAAAACACTAATCTCTAAACCAATCTTCAAAATCAGCAACTGGAAGACACAGTCAATTGTGGTTTTTCACATACAGAAGATTCAAGAAAATAGACTAACTCCAACACATCTTTCCTTTACAAAATCTTATAGTCTCCTGGGAGACTAGCAAAAATTGCCAATGCTGACTATATTGCAAGTCATCATGGCGGGGTATTGGGTAAAGTTTTCAACTAGCAATAATCATGCCTCGGTTTGACCTCATAAGCTATGATAATGCCACTGCGCAAAGTTGATAGGTGCTTGGCTGGAGCAATCAGCATGTGCAACAGAGAACTCATTACAACCATGGCTAGACAAACAGTCTCTGGCTAGGAGCAGTGGATTATGGGAATGTATATGCTAATGAGTCCAAGACCTGGCAAAACCTTCCTGGGTGATGACTTCAAGGAAATTGTATTTTCTGTTCCCAAGTGCTTTTTCATATCTCACACTCTAGTAAGAAATATGTAAGGAATTTATCTCCAATTTGCATGACAATGCATTCAAAAATTCTGGAACATCTCCAGATAAACAGAGATAAAAACACTAATCTCTACATCAATCTTCAAAATCAGCAACTGGAAGACACGGATGTAGCTGTGGTTTTTCATATACAGAAGATGCAAGAAAATAGACTAACTCCAACACGTCTTATTAAAAACACTAATCTCTAAACCAATCTTCAAAATCAGCAACTGGAAGACACAGTCAATTGTGGTTTTTCACATACAGAAGATTCAAGAAAATAGACTAACTCCAACACATCTTTCCTTTACAAAATCTTATAGTCTCCTGGGAGACTAGCAAAAATTGCCAATGCTGACTATATTGCAAGTCATCATGGCGGGGTATTGGGTAAAGTTTTCAACTAGCAATAATCACGCCTCGGTTTGACCTCATAAGCTATGATAATGCCACTGCGCAAAGTTGATAGGTGCTTGGCTGGAGCAATCAGCATGTGCAACAGAGAACTCATTACAACCATGGCTAGACAAACAGTCTCTGGCTAGGAGCAGTGGATTATGGGAATGTATATGCTAATGAGTCCAAGACCTGGCAAAACCTTCCTGGGTGATGACTTCAAGGAAATTGTATTTTCTGTTCCCAAGTGCTTTTTCATATCTCACACTCTGGTAGCAAAAATTGTAAGGAATTTATCTCCAATTTGCATGACAATGCATTCAAAAATTCTGGAACATCTCCAGATAAACAGAGATAAAAACACTAATCTCTACATCAATCTTCAAAATCAGCAACTGGAAGACACGGATGTAATTGTGGTTTTTCATATACAGAAGATGCAAGAAAATAGACTAACTCCAACACGTCTTATTAAAAACACTAATCTCTAAACCAATCTTTAAAATCAGCAACTGGAAGACACAGTCAATTGTGGTTTTTCACATACAGAAGATTCAAGAAAATAGACTAACTCCAACACATCTTTCCTTTACAAAATCTTATAGTCTCCTGGGAGACTAGCAAAAATTGCTAATGCTGACTATATTGCAAGTCATCATGGCGGGGTATTGGGTAAAGTTTTCAACTAGCAATAATCACGCCTCGGTTTGACCTCATAAGCTATGATAATGCCACTGCGCAAAGTTGATAGGTGCTTGGCTGAAGCAATCAGCATGTGCAACAGAGAACTCATTACAACCATGGCTAGACAAACAGTCTCTGGCTAGGAGCAGTGGATTATGGGAATGTATATGCTAATGAGTCCAAGACCTGGCAAAACCTTCCTGGGTGATGACTTCAAGGAAATTGTATTTTCTGTTCCCAAGTGCTTTTTCATATCTCACACTCTGGTAGCAAAAATTGTAAGGAATTTATCTCCAATTTGCATGACAATGCATTCAAAAATTCTGGAACATCTCCAGATAAACAGAGATAAAAACACTAATCTCTACATCAATCTTCAAAATCAGCAACTGGAAGACACGGATGTAATTGTGGTTTTTCATATACAGAAGATGCAAGAAAATAGACTAACTCCAACACGTCTTATTAAAAACACTAATCTCTAAACCAATCTTCAAAATCAGCAACTGGAAGACACAGTCAATTGTGGTTTTTCACATACAGAAGATTCAAGAAAATAGACTAACTCCAACACATCTTTCCTTTACAAAATCTTATAGTCTCCTGGGAGACTAGCAAAAATTGCCAATGCTGACTATATTGCAAGTCATCATGGCGGGGTATTGGGTAAAGTTTTCAACTAGCAATAATCACGCCTCGGTTTGACCTCATAAGCTATGATAATGCCACTGCGCAAAGTTGATAGGTGCTTGGCTGGAGCAATCAGCATGTGCAACAGAGAACTCATTACAACCATGGCTAGACAAACAGTCTCTGGCTAGGAGCAGTGGATTATGGGAATGTATATGCTAATGAGTCCAAGACCTGGCAAAACCTTCCTGGGTGATGACTTCAAGGAAATTGTATTTTCTGTTCCCAAGCGCTTTTTCATATCTCACACTCTAGTAAGAAATATGTAAGGAATTTATCTCCAATTTGCATGACAATGCATTCAAAAATTCTGGAACATCTCCAGATAAACAGAGATAAAAACACTAATCTCTACATCAATCTTCAAAATCAGCAACTGGAAGACACGGATGTAATTGTGGTTTTTCATATACAGAAGATGCAAGAAAATAGACTAACTCCAACACGTCTTATTAAAAACACTAATCTCTAAACCAATCTTCAAAATCAGCAACTGGAAGACACAGTCAATTGTGGTTTTTCACATACAGAAGATTCAAGAAAATAGACTAACTCCAACACATCTTTCCTTTACAAAATCTTATAGTCTCCTGGGAGACTAGCAAAAATTGCCAATGCTGACTATATTGCAAGTCATCATGGCGGGGTATTGGGTAAAGTTTTCAACTAGCAATAATCACACCTCGGTTTGACCTCATAAGCTATAATAATGCCACTGCGCAAAGTTGATAGGTGCTTGGCTGGAGCAATCAGCATGTGCAACAGAGAACTCATTACAACCATGGCTAGACAAACAGTCTCTGGCTAGGAGCAGTGGATTATGGGAATGTATATGCTAATGAGTCCAAGACCTGGCAAAACCTTCCTGGGTGATGACTTCAAGGAAATTGTATTTTCTGTTCCCAAGTGCTTTTTCATATCTCACACTCTGGTAGCAAAAATTGTAAGGAATTTATCTCCAATTTGCATGACAATGCATTCAAAAATTCTGGAACATCTCCAGATAAACAGAGATAAAAACACTAATCTCTACATCAATCTTCAAAATCAGCAACTGGAAGACACAGATGTAATTGTGGTTTTTCATATACAGAAGATGCAAGAAAATAGAATAACTCCAACACGTCTTATTAAAAACACTAATCTCTAAACCAATCTTCAAAATCAGCAACTGGAAGACACAGTCAATTGTGGTTTTTCACATACAGAAGATTCAAGAAAATAGACTAACTCCAACACATCTTTCCTTTACAAAATCTTATAGTCTCCTGGGAGACTAGCAAAAATTGCCAATGCTGACTATATTGCAAGTCATCATGGCGGGGTATTGGGTAAAGTTTTCAACTAGCAATAATCACGCCTCGGTTTGACCTCATAAGCTATGATAATGCCACTGCGCAAAGTTGATAGGTGCTTGGCTGGAGCAATCAGCATGTGCAACAGAGAACTCATTACAACCATGGCTAGACAAACAGTCTCTGGCTAGGAGCAGTGGATTATGGGAATGTATATGCTAATGAGTCCAAGACCTGGCAAAACCTTCCTGGGTGATGACTTCAAGGAAATTGTATTTTCTGTTCCCAAGCGCTTTTTCATATCTCACACTCTAGTAAGAAATATGTAAGGAATTTATCTCCAATTTGCATGACAATGCATTCAAAAATTCTGGAACATCTCCAGATAAACAGAGATAAAAACACTAATCTCTACATCAATCTTCAAAATCAGCAACTGGAAGACACGGATGTAATTGTGGTTTTTCATATACAGAAGATGCAAGAAAATAGACTAACTCCAACACGTCTTATTAAAAACACTAATCTCTAAACCAATCTTCAAAATCAGCAACTGGAAGACACAGTCAATTGTGGTTTTTCACATACAGAAGATTCAAGAAAATAGACTAACTCCAACACATCTTTCCTTTACAAAATCTTATAGTCTCCTGGGAGACTAGCAAAAATTGCCAATGCTGACTATATTGCAAGTCATCATGGCGGGGTATTGGGTAAAGTTTTCAACTAGCAATAATCACACCTCGGTTTGACCTCATAAGCTATGATAATGCCACTGCGCAAAGTTGATAGGTGCTTGGCTGGAGCAATCAGCATGTGCAACAGAGAACTCATTACAACCATGGCTAGACAAACAGTCTCTGGCTAGGAGCAGTGGATTATGGGAATGTATATGCTAATGAGTCCAAGACCTGGCAAAACCTTCCTGGGTGATGACTTCAAGGAAATTGTATTTTCTGTTCCCAAGTGCTTTTTCATATCTCACACTCTGGTAGCAAAAATTGTAAGGAATTTATCTCCAATTTGCATGACAATGCATTCAAAAATTCTGGAACATCTCCAGATAAACAGAGATAAAAACACTAATCTCTACATCAATCTTCAAAATCAGCAACTGGAAGACACAGATGTAATTGTGGTTTTTCATATACAGAAGATGCAAGAAAATAGACTAACTCCAACACGTCTTATTAAAAACACTAATCTCTAAACCAATCTTCAAAATCAGCAACTGGAAGACACAGTCAATTGTGGTTTTTCACATACAGAAGATTCAAGAAAATAGACTAACTCCAACACATCTTTCCTTTACAAAATCTTATAGTCTCCTGGGAGACTAGCAAAAATTGCCAATGCTGACTATATTGCAAGTCATCATGGCGGGGTATTGGGTAAAGTTTTCAACTAGCAATAATCACGCCTCGGTTTGACCTCATAAGCTATGATAATGCCACTGCGCAAAGTTGATAGGTGCTTGGCTGGAGCAATCAGCATGTGCAACAGAGAACTCATTACAACCATGGCTAGACAAACAGTCTCTGGCTAGGAGCAGTGGATTATGGGAATGTATATGCTAATGAGTCCAAGACCTGGCAAAACCTTCCTGGGTGATGACTTCAAGGAAATTGTATTTTCTGTTCCCAAGCGCTTTTTCATATCTCACACTCTAGTAAGAAATATGTAAGGAATTTATCTCCAATTTGCATGACAATGCATTCAAAAATTCTGGAACATCTCCAGATAAACAGAGATAAAAACACTAATCTCTACATCAATCTTCAAAATCAGCAACTGGAAGACACGGATGTAATTGTGGTTTTTCATATACAGAAGATGCAAGAAAATAGACTAACTCCAACACGTCTTATTAAAAACACTAATCTCTAAACCAATCTTCAAAATCAGCAACTGGAAGACACAGTCAATTGTGGTTTTTCACATACAGAAGATTCAAGAAAATAGACTAACTCCAACACATCTTTCCTTTACAAAATCTTATAGTCTCCTGGGAGACTAGCAAAAATTGCCAATGCTGACTATATTGCAAGTCATCATGGCGGGGTATTGGGTAAAGTTTTCAACTAGCAATAATCACACCTGGGTTTGACCTCATAAGCTATGATAATGCCACTGCGCAAAGTTGATAGGTGCTTGGCTGGAGCAATCAGCATGTGCAACAGAGAACTCATTACAACCATGGCTAGACAAACAGTCTCTGGCTAGGAGCAGTGGATTATGGGAATGTATATGCTAATGAGTCCAAGACCTGGCAAAACCTTCCTGGGTGATGACTTCAAGGAAATTGTATTTTCTGTTCCCAAGTGCTTTTTCATATCTCACACTCTGGTAGCAAAAATTGTAAGGAATTTATCTCCAATTTGCATGACAATGCATTCAAAAATTCTGGAACATCTCCAGATAAACAGAGATAAAAACACTAATCTCTACATCAATCTTCAAAATCAGCAACTGGAAGACACAGATGTAATTGTGGTTTTTCATATACAGAAGATGCAAGAAAATAGACTAACTCCAACACGTCTTATTAAAAACACTAATCTCTAAACCAATCTTCAAAATCAGCAACTGGAAGACACAGTCAATTGTGGTTTTTCACATACAGAAGATTCAAGAAAATAGACTAACTCCAACACATCTTTCCTTTACAAAATCTTATAGTCTCCTGGGAGACTAGCAAAAATTGCCAATGCTGACTATATTGCAAGTCATCATGGCAGGGTATTGGGTAAAGTTTTCAACTAGCAATAATCACGCCTCGGTTTGACCTCATAAGCTATGATAATGCCACTGCGCAAAGTTGATAGGTGCTTAGCTGGAGCAATCAGCATGTGCAACAGAGAACTCATTACAACCATGGCTAGACAAACAGTCTCTGGCTAGGAGCAGTGGATTATGGGAATGTATATGCTAATGAGTCCAAGACCTGGCAAAACCTTCCTGGGTGATGACTTCAAGGAAATTGTATTTTCTGTTCCCAAGCGCTTTTTCATATCTCACACTCTAGTAAGAAATATGTAAGGAATTTATCTCCAATTTGCATGACAATGCATTCAAAAATTCTGGAACATCTCCAGATAAACAGAGATAAAAACACTAATCTCTACATCAATCTTCAAAATCAGCAACTGGAAGACACGGATGTAATTGTGGTTTTTCATATACAGAAGATGCAAGAAAATAGACTAACTCCAACACGTCTTATTAAAAACACTAATCTCTAAACCAATCTTCAAAATCAGCAACTGGAAGACACAGTCAATTGTGGTTTTTCACATACAGAAGATTCAAGAAAATAGACTAACTCCAACACATCTTTCCTTTACAAAATCTTATAGTCTCCTGGGAGACTAGCAAAAATTGCCAATGCTGACTATATTGCAAGTCATCATGGCGGGGTATTGGGTAAAGTTTTCAACTAGCAATAATCACACCTCGGTTTGACCTCATAAGCTATGATAATGCCACTGCGCAAAGTTGATAGGTGCTTGGCTGGAGCAATCAGCATGTGCAACAGAGAACTCATTACAACCATGGCTAGACAAACAGTCTCTGGCTAGGAGCAGTGGATTATGGGAATGTATATGCTAATGAGTCCAAGACCTGGCAAAACCTTCCTGGGTGATGACTTCAAGGAAATTGTATTTTCTGTTCCCAAGTGCTTTTTCATATCTCACACTCTGGTAGCAAAAATTGTAAGGAATTTATCTCCAATTTGCATGACAATGCATTCAAAAATTCTGGAACATCTCCAGATAAACAGAGATAAAAACACTAATCTCTACATCAATCTTCAAAATCAGCAACTGGAAGACACAGATGTAATTGTGGTTTTTCATATACAGAAGATGCAAGAAAATAGACTAACTCCAACAAGTCTTATTAAAAACACTAATCTTTAAACCAATCTTCAAAATCAGCAACTGGAAGACACAGTCAATTGTGGTTTTTCACATACAGAAGATTTAAGAAAATAGACTAACTCCAACACATCTTTCCTTTACAAAATCTTATAGTCTCCTGGGAGACTAGCAAAAATTGCCAATGCTGACTATATTGCAAGTCATCATGGCGGGTATTGGGTAAAGTTTTCAACTACCAATAATCACGCCTCGGTTTGACCTCATAAGCTATGATAATGCCACTGCGCAAAGTTGATAGGTGCTTGGCTGGAGCAATCAGCATGTGCAACAGAGAACTCATTACAACCATGGCTAGACAAACAGTCTCTGGCTAGGAGCAGTGGATTATGGGAATGTATATGCTAATGAGTCCAAGACCTGGCAAAACCTTCCTGGGTGATGACTTCAAGGAAATTGTATTTTCTGTTCCCAAGCGCTTTTTCATATCTCACACTCTAGTAAGAAATATGTAAGGAATTTATCTCCAATTTGCATGACAATGCATTCAAAAATTCTGGAACATCTCCAGATAAACAGAGATAAAAACACTAATCTCTACATCAATCTTCAAAATCAGCAACTGGAAGACACGGATGTAATTGTGGTTTTTCATATACAGAAGATGCAAGAAAATAGACTAACTCCAACACGTCTTATTAAAAACACTAATCTCTAAACCAATCTTCAAAATCAGCAACTGGAAGACACAGTCAATTGTGGTTTTTCACATACAGAAGATTCAAGAAAATAGACTAACTCCAACACATCTTTCCTTTACAAAATCTTATAGTCTCCTGGGAGACTAGCAAAAATTGCCAATGCTGACTATATTGCAAGTCATCATGGCGGGGTATTGGGTAAAGTTTTCAACTAGCAATAATCACGCCTCGGTTTGACCTCATAAGCTATGATAATGCCACTGCGCAAAGTTGATAGGTGCTTGGCTGGAGCAATCAGCATGTGCAACAGAGAACTCATTACAACCATGGCTAGACAAACAGTCTCTGGCTAGGAGCAGTGGATTATGGGAATGTATATGCTAATGAGTCCAAGACCTGGCAAAACCTTCCTGGGTGATGACTTCAAGGAAATTGTATTTTCTGTTCCCAAGTGCTTTTTCATATCTCACACTATGGTAGCAAAAGTTGTAAGGAATTTATCTCCAATTTGCATGACAAGGCATTCAAAAATTCTGGAACATCTCCAGATAAACAGAGATAAAAACACTAATCTCTACATCAATCTTCAAAATCAGCAACTGGAAGACACGGATGTAATTGTGGTTTTTTATATACAGAAGATGCAAGAAAATAGACTAACTCCAACACGTCTTATTAAAAACACTAATCTCTAAACCAATCTTCAAAATCAGCAACTGGAAGACACAGCCAATTATGGTTTTTCACATACAGAAGATTCAAGAAAATAGACTAACTCCAACACATCTTTCCTTTACAAAATCTTATAGTCTCCTGGGAGACTAGCAAAAATTGCCAATGCTGACTATATTGCAAGTCATCATGGCGGGGTATTGGGTAAAGTTTTCAACTAGCAATAATCACGCCTCGGTTTGACCTCATAAGCTATGATAATGCCACTGCGCAAAGTTGATAGGTGCTTGGCTGGAGCAATCAGCATGTGCAACAGAGAACTCATTACAACCATGGCTAGACAAACAGTCTCTGGCTAGGAGCAGTGGATTATGGGAATGTATATGCTAATGAGTCCAAGCCCTGGCAAAACCTTCCTGGGTGATGACTTCAAGGAAATTGTATTTTCTGTTCCCAAGCGCTTTTTCATATCTCACACTCTAGTAAGAAATATGTAAGGAATTTATATCCAATTTGCATGACAATGCATTCAAAAATTCTGGAACATCTCCAGATAAACAGAGATAAAAACACTAATCTCTACATCAATCTTCAAAATCAGCAACTGGAAGACACAGATGTAATTGTGGTTTTTCATATACAGAAGATGCAAGAAAATAGACTAACTCCAACACGTCTTATTAAAAACACTAATCTCTAAACCAATCTTCAAAATCAGCAACTGGAAGACACAGTCAATTGTGGTTTTTCACATACAGAAGATTCAAGAAAATAGACTAACTCCAACACATCTTTCCTTTACAAAATCTTATAGTCTCCTAGGAGACTAGCAAAAATTGCCAATGCTGACTATATTGCAAGTCATCATGGCGGGGTATTGGGTAAAGTTTTCAACTAGCAATAATCACGCCTCGGTTTGACCTCATAAGCTATGATAATGCCACTGCGCAAAGTTGATAGGTGCTTGGCTGGAGCAATCAGCATGTGCAACAGAGAACTCATTACAACCATGGCTAGACAAACAGTCTCTGGCTAGGAGCAGTGGATTATGGGAATGTATATGCTAATGAGTCCAAGCCCTGGCAAAACCTTCCTGGGTGATGACTTCAAGGAAATTGTATTTTCTGTTCCCAAGCGCTTTTTCATATCTCACACTCTAGTAAGAAATATGTAAGGAATTTATATCCAATTTGCATGACAATGCATTCAAAAATTCTGGAACATCTCCAGATAAACAGAGATAAAAACACTAATCTCTACATCAATCTTCAAAATCAGCAACTGGAAGACACAGATGTAATTGTGGTTTTTCATATACAGAAGATGCAAGAAAATAGACTAACTCCAACACGTCTTATTAAAAACACTAATCTCTAAACCAATCTTCGAAATCAGCAACTGGAAGACACAGTCAATTGTGGTTTTTCACATACAGAAGATTCAAGAAAATAGACTAACTCCAACACATCTTTCCTTTACAAAATCTTATAGTCTCCTGGGAGACTAGCAAAAATTGCCAATGCTGACTATATTGCAAGTCATCATGGCGGGGTATTGGGTAAAGTTTTCAACTAGCAATAATCACGCCTCGGTTTGACCTCATAAGCTATGATAATGCCACTGCGCAAAGTTGATAGGTGCTTGGCTGGAGCAATCAGCATGTGCAACAGAGAACTCATTACAACCATGGCTAGACAAACAGTCTCTGGCTAGGAGCAGTGGATTATGGGAATGTATATGCTAATGAGTCCAAGACCTGGCAAAACCTTCCTGGGTGATGACTTCAAGGAAATTGTATTTTCTGTTCCCAAGTGCTTTTTCATATCTCACACTCTGGTAGCAAAAATTGTAAGGAATTTATCTCCAATTTGCATGACAAGGCATTCAAAAATTCTGGAACATCTCCAGATAAACAGAGATAAAAACACTAATCTCTACATCAATCTTCAAAATCAGCAACTGGAAGACACGGATGTAATTGTGGTTTTTCATATACAGAAGATGCAAGAATATAGACTAACTCCAACACGTCTTATTAAAAACACTAATCTCTAAACCAATCTTCAAAATCAGCAACTGGAAGACACAGTCAATTGTGGTTTTTCACAAACAGAAGATTCAAGAAAATAGACTAACTCCAACACATCTTTCCTTTACAAAATCTTATAGTCTCCTGGGAGACTAGCAAAAATTGCCAATGCTGACTATATTGCAAGTCATCATGGCGAGGTATTGGGTAAAGTTTTCAACTAGCAATAATCACGCCTCGGTTTGACCTCATAAGCTATGATAATGCCACTGCGCAAAGTTGATAGGTGCTTGGCTGGAGCAATCAGCATGTGCAACAGAGAACTCATTACAACCATGGCTAGACAAACAGTCTCTGGCTAGGAGCAGTGGATTATGGGAATGTATATGCTAATGAGTCCAAGACCTGGCAAAACCTTCCTGGGTGATGACTTCAAGGAAATTGTATTTTCTGTTCCCAAGTGCTTTTTCATATCTCACACTCTGGTAGCAAAAATTGTAAGGAATTTATCTCCAATTTGCATGACAAGGCATTCAAAAATTCTGGAACATCTCCAGATAAACAGAGATAAAAACACTAATCTCTACATCAATCTTCAAAATCAGCAACTGGAAGACACGGATGTAATTGTGGTTTTTCATATACAGAAGATGCAAGAAAATAGACTAACTCCAACACGTCTTATTAAAAACACTAATCTCTAAACCAATCTTCAAAATCAGCAACTGGAAGACACAGTCAATTGTGGTTTTTCACATACAGAAGATTCAAGAAAATAGACTAACTCCAACACATCTTTCCTTTACAAAATCTTATAGTCTTCTGGGAGACTAGCAAAAATTGCCAATGCTGACTATATTGCAAGTCATCATGGCGGGGTATGGGTAAAGTTTTCAACTAGCAATAATCACGCCTCGGTTTGACCTCATAAGCTATGATAATGCCACTGCGCAAAGTTGATAGGTGCTTGGCTGGAGCAATCAGCATGTGCAACAGAGAACTCATTACAACCATGGCTAGACAAACAGTCTCTGGCTAGGAGCAGTGGATTATGGGAATGTATATGCTAATGAGTCCAAGACCTGGCAAAACCTTCCTGGGTGATGACTTCAAGGAAATTGTATTTTCTGTTCCCAAGTGCTTTTTCATATCTCACACTCTGGTAGCAAAAATTGTAAGGAATTTATCTCCAATTTGCATGACAATGCATTCAAAAATTCTGGAACATCTCCAGATAAACAGAGATAAAAACACTAATCTCTACATCAATCTTCAAAATCAGCAACTGGAAGACACAGATGTAATTGTGGTTTTTCATATACAGAAGATGCAAGAAAATAGACTAACTCCAACACGTCTTATTAAAAACACTAATCTCTAAACCAATCTTCAAAATCAGCAACTGGAAGACACAGTCAATTGTGGTTTTTCACATACAGAAGATTCAAGAAAATAGACTAACTCCAACACATCTTTCCTTTACAAAATCTTATAGTCTCCTGGGAGACTAGCAAAAATTGCCAATGCTGACTATATTGCAAGTCATCATGGCGGGGTATTGGGTAAAGTTTTCAACTAGCAATAATCACGCCTCGGTTTGACCTCATAAGCTATGATAATGCCACTGCGCAAAGTTGATAGGTGCTTGGCTGGAGCAATCAGCATGTGCAACAGAGAACTCATTACAACCATGGCTAGACAAACAGTCTCTGGCTAGGAGCAGTGGATTATGGGAATGTATATGCTAATGAGTCCAAGACCTGGCAAAACCTTCCTGGGTGATGACTTCAAGGAAATTGTATTTTCTGTTCCCAAGTGCTTTTTCATATCTCACACTCTAGTAAGAAATATGTAAGGAATTTATCTCCAATTTGCATGACAATGCATTCAAAAATTCTGGAACATCTCCAGATAAACAGAGATAAAAACACTAATCTCTACATCAATCTTCAAAATCAGCAACTGGAAGACACGGATGTAGCTGTGGTTTTTCATATACAGAAGATGCAAGAAAATAGACTAACTCCAACACGTCTTATTAAAAACACTAATCTCTAAACCAATCTTCAAAATCAGCAACTGGAAGACACAGTCAATTGTGGTTTTTCACATACAGAAGATTCAAGAAAATAGACTAACTCCAACACATCTTTCCTTTACAAAATCTTATAGTCTCCTGGGAGACTAGCAAAAATTGCCAATGCTGACTATATTGCAAGTCATCATGGCGGGGTATTGGGTAAAGTTTTCAACTAGCAATAATCACGCCTCGGTTTGACCTCATAAGCTATGATAATGCCACTGCGCAAAGTTGATAGGTGCTTGGCTGGAGCAATCAGCATGTGCAACAGAGAACTCATTACAACCATGGCTAGACAAACAGTCTCTGGCTAGGAGCAGTGGATTATGGGAATGTATATGCTAATGAGTCCAAGACCTGGCAAAACCTTCCTGGGTGATGACTTCAAGGAAATTGTATTTTCTGTTCCCAAGTGCTTTTTCATATCTCACACTCTGGTAGCAAAAATTGTAAGGAATTTATCTCCAATTTGCATGACAATGCATTCAAAAATTCTGGAACATCTCCAGATAAACAGAGATAAAAACACTAATCTCTACATCAATCTTCAAAATCAGCAACTGGAAGACACGGATGTAATTGTGGTTTTTCATATACAGAAGATGCAAGAAAATAGACTAACTCCAACACGTCTTATTAAAAACACTAATCTCTAAACCAATCTTTAAAATCAGCAACTGGAAGACACAGTCAATTGTGGTTTTTCACATACAGAAGATTCAAGAAAATAGACTAACTCCAACACATCTTTCCTTTACAAAATCTTATAGTCTCCTGGGAGACTAGCAAAAATTGCCAATGCTGACTATATTGCAAGTCATCATGGCGGGGTATTGGGTAAAGTTTTCAACTAGCAATAATCACGCCTCGGTTTGACCTCATAAGCTATGATAATGCCACTGCGCAAAGTTGATAGGTGCTTGGCTGAAGCAATCAGCATGTGCAACAGAGAACTCATTACAACCATGGCTAGACAAACAGTCTCTGGCTAGGAGCAGTGGATTATGGGAATGTATATGCTAATGAGTCCAAGACCTGGCAAAACCTTCCTGGGTGATGACTTCAAGGAAATTGTATTTTCTGTTCCCAAGTGCTTTTTCATATCTCACACTCTGGTAGCAAAAATTGTAAGGAATTTATCTCCAATTTGCATGACAATGCATTCAAAAATTCTGGAACATCTCCAGATAAACAGAGATAAAAACACTAATCTCTACATCAATCTTCAAAATCAGCAACTGGAAGACACGGATGTCATTGTGGTTTTTCATATACAGAAGATGCAAGAAAATAGACTAACTCCAACACGTCTTATTAAAAACACTAATCTCTAAACCAATCTTTAAAATCAGCAACTGGAAGACACAGTCAATTGTGGTTTTTCACATACAGAAGATTCAAGAAAATAGACTAACTCCAACACATCTTTTCTTTACAAAATCTTATACTCTTCTGGGAGACTAGCAAAAATTGCCAATGCTGACTATATTGCAAGTCATCATGGCGGGGTATTGGGTAAAGTTTTCAACTAGCAATAATCACGCCTCGGTTTGACCTCATAAGCTATGATAATGCCACTGCGCAAAGTTGATAGGTGCTTGGCTGGAGCAATCAGCATGTGCAACAGAGAACTCATTACAACCATGGCTAGACAAACAGTCTCTGGCTAGGAGCAGTGGATTATGGGAATGTATATGCTAATGAGTCCAAGACCTGGCAAAACCTTCCTGGGTGATGACTTCAAGGAAATTGTATTTTCTGTTCCCAAGCGCTTTTTCATATCTCACACTCTAGTAAGAAATATGTAAGGAATTTATCTCCAATTTGCATGACAATGCATTCAAAAATTCTGGAACATCTCCAGATAAACAGAGATAAAAACACTAATCTCTACATCAATCTTCAAAATCAGCAACTGGAAGACACGGATGTAATTGTGGTTTTTCATATACAGAAGATGCAAGAAAATAGACTAACTCCAACACGTCTTATTAAAAACACTAATCTCTAAACCAATCTTCAAAATCAGCAACTGGAAGACACAGTCAATTGTGGTTTTTCACATACAGAAGATTCAAGAAAATAGACTAACTCCAACACATCTTTCCTTTACAAAATCTTATAGTCTCCTGGGAGACTAGCAAAAATTGCCAATGCTGACTATATTGCAAGTCATCATGGCGGGGTATTGGGTAAAGTTTTCAACTAGCAATAATCACACCTCGGTTTGACCTCATAAGCTATGATAATGCCACTGCGCAAAGTTGATAGGTGCTTGGCTGGAGCAATCAGCATGTGCAACAGAGAACTCATTACAACCATGGCTAGACAAACAGTCTCTGGCTAGGAGCAGTGGATTATGGGAATGTATATGCTAATGAGTCCAAGACCTGGCAAAACCTTCCTGGGTGATGACTTCAAGGAAATTGTATTTTCTGTTCCCAAGTGCTTTTTCATATCTCACACTCTGGTAGCAAAAATTGTAAGGAATTTATCTCCAATTTGCATGACAATGCATTCAAAAATTCTGGAACATCTCCAGATAAACAGAGATAAAAACACTAATCTCTACATCAATCTTCAAAATCAGCAACTGGAAGACACAGATGTAATTGTGGTTTTTCATATACAGAAGATGCAAGAAAATAGACTAACTCCAACATGTCTTATTAAAAACACTAATCTCTAAACCAATCTTCAAAATCAGCAACTGGAAGACACAGTCAATTGTGGTTTTTCACATACAGAAGATTCAAGAAAATAGACTAACTCCAACACATCTTTCCTTTACAAAATCTTATAGTCTCCTGGGAGACTAGCAAAAATTGCCAATGCTGACTATATTGCAAGTCATCATGGCGGGGTATTGGGTAAAGTTTTCAACTAGCAATAATCACGCCTCGGTTTGACCTCATAAGCTATGATAATGCCACTGCGCAAAGTTGATAGGTGCTTAGCTGGAGCAATCAGCATGTGCAACAGAGAACTCATTACAACCATGGCTAGACAAACAGTCTCTGGCTAGGAGCAGTGGATTATGGGAATGTATATGCTAATGAGTCCAAGACCTGGCAAAACCTTCCTGGGTGATGACTTCAAGGAAATTGTATTTTCTGTTCCCAAGCGCTTTTTCATATCTCACACTCTAGTAAGAAATATGTAAGGAATTTATCTCCAATTTGCATGACAATGCATTCAAAAATTCTGGAACATCTCCAGATAAACAGAGATAAAAACACTAATCTCTACATCAATCTTCAAAATCAGCAACTGGAAGACACGGATGTAATTGTGGTTTTTCATATACAGAAGATGCAAGAAAATAGACTAACTCCAACACGTCTTATTAAAAACACTAATCTCTAAACCAATCTTCAAAATCAGCAACTGGAAGACACAGTCAATTGTGGTTTTTCACATACAGAAGATTCAAGAAAATAGACTAACTCCAACACATCTTTCCTTTACAAAATCTTATAGTCTCCTGGGAGACTAGCAAAAATTGCCAATGCTGACTATATTGCAAGTCATCATGGCGGGGTATTGGGTAAAGTTTTCAACTAGCAATAATCACACCTCGGTTTGACCTCATAAGCTATGATAATGCCACTGCGCAAAGTTGATAGGTGCTTGGCTGGAGCAATCAGCATGTGCAACAGAGAACTCATTACAACCATGGCTAGACAAACAGTCTCTGGCTAGGAGCAGTGGATTATGGGAATGTATATGCTAATGAGTCCAAGACCTGGCAAAACCTTCCTGGGTGATGACTTCAAGGAAATTGTATTTTCTGTTCCCAAGTGCTTTTTCATATCTCACACTCTGGTAGCAAAAATTGTAAGGAATTTATCTCCAATTTGCATGACAATGCATTCAAAAATTCTGGAACATCTCCAGATAAACAGAGATAAAAACACTAATCTCTACATCAATCTTCAAAATCAGCAACTGGAAGACACAGATGTAATTGTGGTTTTTCATATACAGAAGATGCAAGAAAATAGACTAACTCCAACAAGTCTTATTAAAAACACTAATCTTTAAACCAATCTTCAAAATCAGCAACTGGAAGACACAGTCAATTGTGGTTTTTCACATACAGAAGATTTAAGAAAATAGACTAACTCCAACACATCTTTCCTTTACAAAATCTTATAGTCTCCTGGGAGACTAGCAAAAATTGCCAATGCTGACTATATTGCAAGTCATCATGGCGGGTATTGGGTAAAGTTTTCAACTACCAATAATCACGCCTCGGTTTGACCTCATAAGCTATGATAATGCCACTGCGCAAAGTTGATAGGTGCTTGGCTGGAGCAATCAGCATGTGCAACAGAGAACTCATTACAACCATGGCTAGACAAACAGTCTCTGGCTAGGAGCAGTGGATTATGGGAATGTATATGCTAATGAGTCCAAGACCTGGCAAAACCTTCCTGGGTGATGACTTCAAGGAAATTGTATTTTCTGTTCCCAAGTGCTTTTTCATATCTCACACTATGGTAGCAAAAGTTGTAAGGAATTTATCTCCAATTTGCATGACAAGGCATTCAAAAATTCTGGAACATCTCCAGATAAACAGAGATAAAAACACTAATCTCTACATCAATCTTCAAAATCAGCAACTGGAAGACACGGATGTAATTGTGGTTTTTTATATACAGAAGATGCAAGAAAATAGACTAACTCCAACACGTCTTATTAAAAACACTAATCTCTAAACCAATCTTCAAAATCAGCAACTGGAAGACACAGCCAATTATGGTTTTTCACATACAGAAGATTCAAGAAAATAGACTAACTCCAACACATCTTTCCTTTACAAAATCTTATAGTCTCCTGGGAGACTAGCAAAAATTGCCAATGCTGACTATATTGCAAGTCATCATGGCGGGGTATTGGGTAAAGTTTTCAACTAGCAATAATCACGCCTCGGTTTGACCTCATAAGCTATGATAATGCCACTGCGCAAAGTTGATAGGTGCTTGGCTGGAGCAATCAGCATGTGCAACAGAGAACTCATTACAACCATGGCTAGACAAACAGTCTCTGGCTAGGAGCAGTGGATTATGGGAATGTATATGCTAATGAGTCCAAGCCCTGGCAAAACCTTCCTGGGTGATGACTTCAAGGAAATTGTATTTTCTGTTCCCAAGCGCTTTTTCATATCTCACACTCTAGTAAGAAATATGTAAGGAATTTATATCCAATTTGCATGACAATGCATTCAAAAATTCTGGAACATCTCCAGATAAACAGAGATAAAAACACTAATCTCTACATCAATCTTCAAAATCAGCAACTGGAAGACACAGATGTAATTGTGGTTTTTCATATACAGAAGATGCAAGAAAATAGACTAACTCCAACACGTCTTATTAAAAACACTAATCTCTAAACCAATCTTCAAAATCAGCAACTGGAAGACACAGTCAATTGTGGTTTTTCACATACAGAAGATTCAAGAAAATAGACTAACTCCAACACATCTTTCCTTTACAAAATCTTATAGTCTCCTAGGAGACTAGCAAAAATTGCCAATGCTGACTATATTGCAAGTCATCATGGCGGGGTATTGGGTAAAGTTTTCAACTAGCAATAATCACGCCTCGGTTTGACCTCATAAGCTATGATAATGCCACTGCGCAAAGTTGATAGGTGCTTGGCTGGAGCAATCAGCATGTGCAACAGAGAACTCATTACAACCATGGCTAGACAAACAGTCTCTGGCTAGGAGCAGTGGATTATGGGAATGTATATGCTAATGAGTCCAAGCCCTGG
>NW_028142330.1:0-86691 GCF_055691185.1 Crinia signifera
TGGCTACCTTCTGCGTGTTTAGTTGGGTGGAAATATGGATTGTTTTTTTTTTTCCCGGGGGGAATACGCTTGCACGTGCCCAGGGACACTTCCATAGCCCTGGGCATGAATCCTGAGCTCGAGTGGGTGAAATTTCAAAATATTTTCAAAGTCCTTTTTTCACCGTTTGGATGCATTTCCCCGGGCGGCCAGCGGGGGGGCGCCGGTCCCCGGACCCATGCATGACATGCCCCGGGTCAGGGCTACCTTCCGCATGTTTAGTTGGGTGGAAATATGGATGTTTTTTTTTCCAGGGGGAAATACGCTTGCATGTGCCCAGGGACACTTCCATAGCCCTGGGCATGAAATCCTGGGCTCGAGTGGGTGAAATTTCAAAATATTTTCAAAGTCCTTTTTTCACCGTTTGGATGCATTTCCCCGGGCGGCCAGCGGGGGGCGCCGGTCCCCGGACCCATGCATGACATGCCCCGGGGTCAGGGCTACCTTCTGCGTGTTTAGTTGGGTGGAAATTATGGATGTTTTTTTCAGGGGGGAATACATTTGCACGTGCCCAGGGACACTTCCATAGCCCTGGGCATGAATCCTGGGCTCGAGTGGGTGAAATTTCAAAATATTTTCAAAGTCCTTTTTTCACCGTTTGAATGCATTTCCCCGGGCGGCCAGCGGGGGGCAACGGTCCCCGGACCCATGCATGACATCCCCCGGGTCAGGGCTACCTTCCGCATGTGGAGTTGGGTGGAAATATGGATGTTTTTTTTCCAGGGGGAATACGCTTGCACGTGCCCAGGGACACTTCCATAGCCCTGGGCATGAATCCTGGGCTCGAGTGGGTGAAATTTCAAAATATTTTCAAAGTCCTTTTTTCACCGTTTGGATGCATTTCCCTGGGCGGCCAGCGGGGGGCGCCGATCCCCGGTCCCATGCATGACATGCCCCGGGTCAGGGCTACCTTCCGCATGTTTAGTTGGGTGGAAATATGGATGTTTTTTTTCCAGGGGGAAATACGCTTGCACGTGCCCAGGGACACTTCCATAGCCCTGGGCATGAATCCTGGGCTCGAGTGGGTGAAATTTCAAAATATTTTCAAAGTCCTTTTTTCACCGTTTGGATGCATTTCCCCGGGTGGCCAGCGGGGGGCGCCGGTCCCCGGACCCATGCATGACATGCCCCAGGTCAGGGCTACCTTCTGCGTGTGGAGTTGGGTGGAAATAGGGATGTTTTTTTTCCGGGGGGAAATACGCTTGCACGTGCCCAGGGACACTTCCATAGCCCTGGGCATGAATCCTGGGCTCGAGTGGGTGAAATTTCAAAATATTTTCAGTCCTTTTTTCACCGTTTGGATGCATTTCCCCGGGCGGCCAGCGGGGGGCGCCGGTCCCCGGACCCATGCATGACAACCCCCGGGTCAGGGCTACCTTCCGCGTGTGGAGTTGGGTGAAAATATGGATGTTTTTTTCCGGAGGGAATACGCTTGCACGTGCCCAGGGACACTTCCATAGCCCTGGGCATGAATCCTGGGCTCGAGTGGGTGATATTTCAAAATATTTTCAAAGTCCTTTTTTCACCGTTTGGATGCATTTCCCCGGGCGGCCAGCGGGGGGCGCCGATCCCCGGACCCATGCATGACATCCCCCGGGTCAGGGCTACCTTCCGCATGTTTAGTTGGGTGGAAATATGGATGTTTTTTTTCCAGGGGGAAATACGCTTGCACGTGCCCAGGGACACTTCCATAGCCCTGGGCATGAATCCTGGGCTCGAGTGGGTGATATTTCAAAATATTTTCAAAGTCCTTTTTTCACCGTTTGGATGCATTTCCCCGGGCGGCCAGTGGGGGGGCGCCGGTCCCCGGACCCATGCATGACATCCCCCGGGTCAGGGCTACATTCTGCGTGTTTAGTTGGGTGGAAATATGGATTTTTTTTTTCCGGGGGGAATACGCTTGCACGTGCCCAGGGACACTTCCATAGCCCTGGGCATGAATCCTGGGCTCCAGTGGGTGAAATTTCAAAATATTTTCAAAGTCCTTTTTTCACCGTTTGGATGCATTTCCCCGGGCGGCCAGCGGGGGGCGCCGGTCCCCGGACCCATGCATGACATCCCCCGGGTCAGGGCTACCTTCTGCGTGTTTAGTTGGGTGGAAATATGGATGTTTTTTTTCCGGGGGGAATACGCTTGCACGTGCCCAGGGACACTTCCATAGCCCTGGGCATGAATCCTGAGCTCGAGTGGGTGAAATTTCAAAATATTTTCAAAGTCCTTTTTTCACCGTTTGGATGCATTTCCCCGGGCGGCCAGTGGGGGGCGCCGGTCCCCGGACCCATGCATGACATCGCCCGGGTCAGGGCTACCTTCTGCGTGTTTAGTTGGGTGGAAATATGGATGTTTTTTTTTTCCCGGGGGGAATACGCTTGCACGTGCCTAGGGACACTTCCATAGCCCTGGGCATGAATCCTGAGCTCGAGTGGGTGAAATTTCAAAATATTTTCAAAGTCCTTTTTTCACTGTTTGGATGCATTTCCCCGGGCGGCCAGTGGGGGGCGCCGGTCCCCGGACCCATGCATGACATCCCCCGGGTCAGGGCTACCTTCCGCGTGTGGAGTTGGGTGGAAATATGGATGTTTTTTTTCCGGGGTGAATACGCTTGCACGTGCCCAGGGACACTTCCATAGCCCTGGGCATGAATCCTGGGCTCGAGTGGGTGAAATTTCAAAATATTTTCAAAGTCCTTTTTTCACCGTTTGGATGCATTTCCCCGGGTGGCCAGCGGGGGGCGCCGGTCCCCGGACCCATGCATGACATGCCCCGGGTCAGGGCTACCTTCTGCGTGTGGAGTTGGGTGGAAATAGGGATGTTTTTTTTCCGGGGGGAAATACGCTTGCACGTGCCCAGGGACACTTCCATAGCCCTGGGCATGAATCCTGGGCTCGAGTGGGTGAAATTTCAAAATATTTTCAGTCCTTTTTTCACCGTTTGGATGCATTTCCCCGGGCGGCCAGCGGGGGGCGCCGGTCCCCGGACCCATGCATGACAACCCCCGGGTCAGGGCTACCTTCCGCGTGTGGAGTTGGGTGAAAATATGGATGTTTTTTTCCGGAGGGAATACGCTTGCACGTGCCCAGGGACACTTCCATAGCCCTGGGCATGAATCCTGGGCTCGAGTGGGTGATATTTCAAAATATTTTCAAAGTCCTTTTTTCACCGTTTGGATGCATTTCCCCGGGCGGCCAGCGGGGGGCGCCGATCCCCGGACCCATGCATGACATCCCCCGGGTCAGGGCTACCTTCCGCATGTTTAGTTGGGTGGAAATATGGATGTTTTTTTTCCAGGGGGAAATACGCTTGCACGTGCCCAGGGACACTTCCATAGCCCTGGGCATGAATCCTGGGCTCGAGTGGGTGATATTTCAAAATATTTTCAAAGTCCTTTTTTCACCGTTTGGATGCATTTCCCCGGGCGGCCAGTGGGGGGCGCCGGTCCCCGGACCCATGCATGACATCGCCCGGGTCAGGGCTACCTTCTGCGTGTTTAGTTGGGTGGAAATATGGATGTTTTTTTTTTTCCCGGGGGGAATACGCTTGCACGTGCCCAGGGACACTTCCATAGCCCTGGGCATGAATCCTGAGCTCGAGTGGGTGAAATTTCAAAATATTTTCAAAGTCCTTTTTTCACTGTTTGGATGCATTTCCTTGGGCGGCCAGTGGGGGGCGCCGGTCCCCGGACACATGCATGACATCCCCCGGGTCAGGGCTACCTTCCGCGTGTGGAGTTGGGTGGAAATATGGATGTTTTTTTTCCGGGGTGAATACGCTTGCACGTGCCCAGGGACACTTCCATAGCCCTGGGCATGAATCCTGGGCTCGAGTGGGTGAAATTTCAAAATATTTTCAAAGTCCTTTTTTCACCGTTTGGATGCATTTCCCCGGGTGGCCAGCGGGGGGCGCCGGTCCCCGGACCCATGCATGACATGCCCCGGGTCAGGGCTACCTTCTGCGTGTGGAGTTGGGTGGAAATAGGGATGTTTTTTTCCGGGGGGAAATACGCTTGCACGTGCCCAGGGACACTTCCATAGCCCTGGGCATGAATCCTGGGCTCGAGTGGGTGAAATTTCAAAATATTTTCAGTCCTTTTTTCACCGTTTGGATGCATTTCCCCGGGCGGCCAGCGGGGGGCGCCGATCCCCGGACCCATGCATGACATCCCCCGGGTCAGGGCTACCTTCCGCATGTTTAGTTGGGTGGAAATATGGATGTTTTTTTTCCAGGGGGAAATACGCTTGCACGTGCCCAGGGACACTTCCATAGCCCTGGGCATGAATCCTGGGCTCGAGTGGGTGATATTTCAAAATATTTTCAAAGTCCTTTTTTCACCGTTTGGATGCATTTCCCCGGGCGGCCAGTGGGGGGCGCCGGTCCCCGGACCCATGCATGACATTCCCCGGGTCAGGGCTACATTCTGCGTGTTTAGTTGGGTGGAAATATGGATTTTTTTTTTCCGGGGGGAATACGCTTGCACGTGCCCAGGGACACTTCCATAGCCCTGGGCATGAATCCTGGGCTCCAGTGGGTGAAATTTCAAAATATTTTCAAAGTCCTTTTTTCACCGTTTGGATGCATTTCCCCGGGCGGCCAGCGGGGGGCGCCGGTCCCCGGACCCATGCATGACATCCCCCGGGTCAGGGCTACCTTCTGCGTGTTTAGTTGGGTGGAAATATGGATGTTTTTTTTTTCCCGGGGGGAATACGCTTGCACGTGCCCAGGGACACTTCCATAGCCCTGGGCATGAATCCTGAGCTCGAGTGGGTGAAATTTCAAAATATTTTCAAAGTCCTTTTTTCACCGTTTGGATGCATTTCCCCGGGCGGCCAGCGGGGGGGCGCCGGTCCCCGGACCCATGCATGACATGCCCCGGGTCAGGGCTACCTTCCGCATGTTTAGTTGGGTGGAAATATGGATGTTTTTTTTCCAGGGGGAAATACGCTTGCATGTGCCCAGGGACACTTCCATAGCCCTGGGCATGAATCCTGGGCTCGAGTGGGTGAAATTTCAAAATATTTTCAAAGTCCTTTTTTCACCGTTTGGATGCATTTCCCCGGGCGGCCAGCGGGGGGCGCCGGTCCCCGGACCCATGCATGACATGCCCCGGGTCAGGGCTACCTTCTGCGTGTTTAGTTGGGTGGAAATATGGATGTTTTTTTCAGGGGGGAATACATTTGCACGTGCCCAGGGACACTTCCATAGCCCTGGGCATGAATCCTGGGCTCGAGTGGGTGAAATTTCAAAATATTTTCAAAGTCCTTTTTTCACCGTTTGGATGCATTTCCCCGGGCGGCCAGCGGGGGGCAACGGTCCCCGGACCCATGCATGACATCCCCCGGGTCAGGGCTACCTTCCGCATGTGGAGTTGGGTGGAAATATGGATGTTTTTTTTCCGGGGGGAATACGCTTGCACGTGCCCAGGGACACTTCCATAGCCCTGGGCATGAATCCTGGGCTCGAGTGGGTGAAATTTCAAAATATTTTCAAAGTCCTTTTTTCACCGTTTGGATGCATTTCCCTGGGCGGCCAGCGGGGGGCGCCGATCCCCGGTCCCATGCATGACATGCCCCGGGTCAGGGCTACCTTCCGCATGTTTAGTTGGGTGGAAATATGGATGTTTTTTTTCCAGGGGGAAATACGCTTGCACGTGCCCAGGGACACTTCCATAGCCCTGGGCATGAATCCTGGGCTCGAGTGGGTGAAATTTCAAAATATTTTCAAAGTCCTTTTTTCACCGTTTGGATGCATTTCCCCGGGTGGCCAGCGGGGGGCGCCGGTCCCCGGACCCATGCATGACATGCCCCAGGTCAGGGCTACCTTCTGCGTGTGGAGTTGGGTGGAAATAGGGATGTTTTTTTTCCGGGGGGAAATACGCTTGCACGTGCCCAGGGACACTTCCATAGCCCTGGGCATGAATCCTGGGCTCGAGTGGGTGAAATTTCAAAATATTTTCAGTCCTTTTTTCACCGTTTGGATGCATTTCCCCGGGCGGCCAGCGGGGGGCGCCGGTCCCCGGACCCATGCATGACAACCCCCGGGTCAGGGCTACCTTCCGCGTGTGGAGTTGGGTGAAAATATGGATGTTTTTTTCCGGAGGGAATACGCTTGCACGTGCCCAGGGACACTTCCATAGCCCTGGGCATGAATCCTGGGCTCGAGTGGGTGATATTTCAAAATATTTTCAAAGTCCTTTTTTCACCGTTTGGATGCATTTCCCCGGGCGGCCAGTGGGGGGCGCCGGTCCCCGGACCCATGCATGACATCCCCCGGGTCAGGGCTACATTCTGCGTGTTTAGTTGGGTGGAAATATGGATTTTTTTTTCCGGGGGGAATACGCTTGCACGTGCCCAGGGACACTTCCATAGCCCTGGGCATGAATCCTGGGCTCCAGTGGGTGAAATTTCAAAATATTTTCAAAGTCCTTTTTTCACCGTTTGGATGCATTTCCCCGGGCGGCCAGCGGGGGGCGCCGGTCCCCGGACCCATGCATGACATCCCCCGGGTCAGGGCTACCTTCTGCGTGTTTAGTTGGGTGGAAATATGGATGTTTTTTTTCCGGGGGGAATACGCTTGCACGTGCCCAGGGACACTTCCATAGCCCTGGGCATGAATCCTGAGCTCGAGTGGGTGAAATTTCAAAATATTTTCAAAGTCCTTTTTTCACCGTTTGGATGCATTTCCCCGGGCGGCCAGTGGGGGGCGCCGGTCCCCGGACCCATGCATGACATCGCCCGGGTCAGGGCTACCTTCTGCGTGTTTAGTTGGGTGGAAATATGGATGTTTTTTTTTTCCCGGGGGGAATACGCTTGCACGTGCCCAGGGACACTTCCATAGCCCTGGGCATGAATCCTGAGCTCGAGTGGGTGAAATTTCAAAATATTTTCAAAGTCCTTTTTTCACTGTTTGGATGCATTTCCCCGGGCGGCCAGTGGGGGGCGCCGGTCCCCGGACCCATGCATGACATCCCCCGGGTCAGGGCTACCTTCCGCGTGTGGAGTTGGGTGGAAATATGGATGTTTTTTTTCCGGGGTGAATACGCTTGCACGTGCCCAGGGACACTTCCATAGCCCTGGGCATGAATCCTGGGCTCGAGTGGGTGATATTTCAAAATATTTTCAAAGTCCTTTTTTCACCGTTTGGATGCATTTCCCCGGGCGGCCAGCGGGGGGCGCCGATCCCCGGACCCATGCATGACATCCCCCGGGTCAGGGCTACCTTCCGCATGTTTAGTTGGGTGGAAATATGGATGTTTTTTTTTCCAGGGGGAAATACGCTTGCACGTGCCCAGGGACACTTCCATAGCCCTGGGCATGAATCCTGGGCTCGAGTGGGTGATATTTCAAAATATTTTCAAAGTCCTTTTTTCACCGTTTGGATGCATTTCCCCGGGCGGCCAGTGGGGGGCGCCGGTCCCCGGACCCATGCATGACATCGCCCGGGTCAGGGCTACCTTCTGCGTGTTTAGTTGGGTGGAAATATGGATGTTTTTTTTTTCCCGGGGGGAATACGCTTGCACGTGCCCAGGGACACTTCCATAGCCCTGGGCATGAATCCTGAGCTCGAGTGGGTGAAATTTCAAAATATTTTCAAAGTCCTTTTTTCACTGTTTGGATGCATTTCCCCGGGCGGCCAGTGGGGGGCGCCGGTCCCCGGACCCATGCTTGACATCCCCCGGGTCAGGGCTACCTTCCGCGTGTGGAGTTGGGTGGAAATATGGATGTTTTTTTTCCGGGGTGAATACGCTTGCACGTGCCCAGGGACACTTCCATAGCCCTGGGCATGAATCCTGGGCTCGAGTGGGTGAAATTTCAAAATATTTTCAAAGTCCTTTTTTCACCGTTTGGATGCATTTCCCCGGGTGGCCAGCGGGGGGCGCCGGTCCCCGGACCCATGCATGACATGCCCCGGGTCAGGGCTACCTTCTGCGTGTGGAGTTGGGTGGAAATAGGGATGTTTTTTTTCCGGGGGGAAATACGCTTGCACGTGCCCAGGGACACTTCCATAGCCCTGGGCATGAATCCTGGGCTCGAGTGGGTGAAATTTCAAAATATTTTCAGTCCTTTTTTCACCGTTTGGATGCATTTCCCCGGGCGGCCAGCGGGGGGCGCCGGTCCCCGGACCCATGCATGACAACCCCCGGGTCAGGGCTACCTTCAGCGTGTGGAGTTGGGTGAAAATATGGATGTTTTTTTCCGGAGGGAATACGCTTGCACGTGCCCAGGGACACTTCCATAGCCCTGGGCATGAATCCTGGGCTCGAGTGGGTGATATTTCAAAATATTTTCAAAGTCCTTTTTTCACCGTTTGGATGCATTTCCCCGGGCGGCCAGCGGGGGGCGCCGGTCCCCGGACCCATGCATGACATTCCCCGGGTCAGGGCTACATTCTGCGTGTTTAGTTGGGTGGAAATATGGATTTTTTTTTTCCGGGGGGAATACGCTTGCACGTGCCCAGGGACACTTCCATAGCCCTGGGCATGAATCCTGGGCTCCAGTGGGTGAAATTTCAAAATATTTTCAAAGTCCTTTTTTCACCGTTTGGATGCATTTCCCCGGGCGGCCAGCGGGGGGCGCCGGTCCCCGGACCCATGCATGACATCCCCCGGGTCAGGGCTACCTTCTGCGTGTTTAGTTGGGTGGAAATATGGATGTTTTTTTTTTCCCGGGGGGAATACGCTTGCACGTGCCCAGGGACACTTCCATAGCCCTGGGCATGAATCCTGAGCTCGAGTGGGTGAAATTTCAAAATATTTTCAAAGTCCTTTTTTCACCGTTTGGATGCATTTCCCCGGGCGGCCAGCGGGGGGGCGCCGGTCCCCGGACCCATGCATGACATGCCCCGGGTCAGGGCTACCTTCCGCATGTTTAGTTGGGTGGAAATATGGATGTTTTTTTTCCAGGGGGAAATACGCTTGCATGTGCCCAGGGACACTTCCATAGCCCTGGGCATGAATCCTGGGCTCGAGTGGGTGAAATTTCAAAATATTTTCAAAGTCCTTTTTTCACCGTTTGGATGCATTTCCCCGGGCGGCCAGCGGGGGGCGCCGGTCCCCGGACCCATGCATGACATGCCCCGGGTCAGGGCTACCTTCTGCGTGTTTAGTTGGGTGGAAATATGGATGTTTTTTTCAGGGGGGAATACATTTGCACGTGCCCAGGGACACTTCCATAGCCCTGGGCATGAATCCTGGGCTCGAGTGGGTGAAATTTCAAAATATTTTCAAAGTCCTTTTTTCACCGTTTGGATGCATTTCCCCGGGCGGCCAGCGGGGGGCAACGGTCCCCGGACCCATGCATGACATCCCCCGGGTCAGGGCTACCTTCCGCATGTGGAGTTGGGTGGAAATATGGATGTTTTTTTTCCGGGGGGAATACGCTTGCACGTGCCCAGGGACACTTCCATAGCCCTGGGCATGAATCCTGGGCTCGAGTGGGTGAAATTTCAAAATATTTTCAAAGTCCTTTTTTCACCGTTTGGATGCATTTCCCTGGGCGGCCAGCGGGGGGCGCCGATCCCCGGTCCCATGCATGACATGCCCCGGGTCAGGGCTACCTTCCGCATGTTTAGTTGGGTGGAAATATGGATGTTTTTTTTCCAGGGGGAAATACGCTTGCACGTGCCCAGGGACACTTCCATAGCCCTGGGCATGAATCCTGGGCTCGAGTGGGTGAAATTTCAAAATATTTTCAAAGTCCTTTTTTCACCGTTTGGATGCATTTCCCGGGTGGCCAGCGGGGGGCGCCGGTCCCCGGACCCATGCATGACATGCCCCAGGTCAGGGCTACCTTCTGCGTGTGGAGTTGGGTGGAAATAGGGATGTTTTTTTTCCGGGGGGAAATACGCTTGCACGTGCCCAGGGACACTTCCATAGCCCTGGGCATGAATCCTGGGCTCGAGTGGGTGAAATTTCAAAATATTTTCAGTCCTTTTTTCACCGTTTGGATGCATTTCCCCGGGCGGCCAGCGGGGGGCGCCGGTCCCCGGACCCATGCATGACAACCCCCGGGTCAGGGCTACCTTCCGCGTGTGGAGTTGGGTGAAAATATGGATGTTTTTTTCCGGAGGGAATACGCTTGCACGTGCCCAGGGACACTTCCATAGCCCTGGGCATGAATCCTGGGCTCGAGTGGGTGATATTTCAAAATATTTTCAAAGTCCTTTTTTCACCGTTTGGATGCATTTCCCCGGGCGGCCAGCGGGGGGCGCCGATCCCCGGACCCATGCATGACATCCCCCGGGTCAGGGCTACCTTCCGCATGTTTAGTTGGGTGGAAATATGGATGTTTTTTTTCCAGGGGGAAATACGCTTGCACGTGCCCAGGGACACTTCCATAGCCCTGGGCATGAATCCTGGGCTCGAGTGGGTGATATTTCAAAATATTTTCAAAGTCCTTTTTTCACCGTTTGGATGCATTTCCCCGGGCGGCCAGCGGGGGGCGCCGGTCCCCGGACCCATGCATGACATGCCCCGGGTCAGGGCTACCTTCTGCGTGTTTAGTTGGGTGGAAATATGGATGTTTTTTTCAGGGGGGAATACATTTGCACGTGCCCAGGGACACTTCCATAGCCCTGGGCATGAATCCTGAGCTCGAGTGGGTGAAATTTCAAAATATTTTCAAAGTCCTTTTTTCACCGTTTGGATGCATTTCCCCGGGCGGCCAGCGGGGGGGCGCCGGTCCCCGGACCCATGCATGACATGCCCCGGGTCAGGGCTACCTTCCGCATGTTTAGTTGGGTGGAAATATGGATGTTTTTTTTCCAGGGGGAAATACGCTTGCATGTGCCCAGGGACACTTCCATAGCCCTGGGCATGAATCCTGGGCTCGAGTGGGTGAAATTTCAAAATATTTTCAAAGTCCTTTTTTCACCGTTTGGATGCATTTCCCCGGGCGGCCAGCGGGGGGCGCCGGTCCCCGGACCCATGCATGACATGCCCCGGGTCAGGGCTACCTTCTGCGTGTTTAGTTGGGTGGAAATATGGATGTTTTTTTCAGGGGGGAATACATTTGCACGTGCCCAGGGACACTTCCATAGCCCTGGGCATGAATCCTGGGCTCGAGTGGGTGAAATTTCAAAATATTTTCAAAGTCCTTTTTTCACCGTTTGGATGCATTTCCCCGGGCGGCCAGCGGGGGGCAACGGTCCCCGGACCCATGCATGACATCCCCCGGGTCAGGGCTACCTTCCGCATGTGGAGTTGGGTGGAAATATGGATGTTTTTTTCCGGGGGGAATACGCTTGCACGTGCCCAGGGACACTTCCATAGCCCTGGGCATGAATCCTGGGCTCGAGTGGGTGAAATTTCAAAATATTTTCAAAGTCCTTTTTTCACCGTTTGGATGCATTTCCCTGGGCGGCCAGCGGGGGGCGCCGATCCCCGGTCCCATGCATGACATGCCCCGGGTCAGGGCTACCTTCCGCATGTTTAGTTGGGTGGAAATATGGATGTTTTTTTTCCAGGGGGAAATACGCTTGCACGTGCCCAGGGACACTTCCATAGCCCTGGGCATGAATCCTGGGCTCGAGTGGGTGAAATTTCAAAATATTTTCAAAGTCCTTTTTTCACCGTTTGGATGCATTTCCCCGGGTGGCCAGCGGGGGGCGCCGGTCCCCGGACCCATGCATGACATGCCCCAGGTCAGGGCTACCTTCTGCGTGTGGAGTTGGGTGGAAATAGGGATGTTTTTTTTCCGGGGGGAAATACGCTTGCACGTGCCCAGGGACACTTCCATAGCCCTGGGCATGAATCCTGGGCTCGAGTGGGTGAAATTTCAAAATATTTTCAGTCCTTTTTTCACCGTTTGGATGCATTTCCCCGGGCGGCCAGCGGGGGGCGCCGGTCCCCGGACCCATGCATGACAACCCCCGGGTCAGGGCTACCTTCCGCGTGTGGAGTTGGGTGAAAATATGGATGTTTTTTTCCGGAGGGAATACGCTTGCACGTGCCCAGGGACACTTCCATAGCCCTGGGCATGAATCCTGGGCTCGAGTGGGTGATATTTCAAAATATTTTCAAAGTCCTTTTTTCACCGTTTGGATGCATTTCCCCGGGCGGCCAGCGGGGGGCGCCGATCCCCGGACCCATGCATGACATCCCCCGGGTCAGGGCTACCTTCCGCATGTTTAGTTGGGTGGAAATATGGATGTTTTTTTTCCAGGGGGAAATACGCTTGCACGTGCCCAGGGACACTTCCATAGCCCTGGGCATGAATCCTGGGCTCGAGTGGGTGATATTTCAAAATATTTTCAAAGTCCTTTTTTCACCGTTTGGATGCATTTCCCCGGGCGGCCAGTGGGGGGCGCCGGTCCCCGGACCCATGCATGACATCCCCCGGGTCAGGGCTACATTCTGCGTGTTTAGTTGGGTGGAAATATGGATTTTTTTTTTCCGGGGGGGAATACGCTTGCACGTGCCCAGGGACACTTCCATAGCCCTGGGCATGAATCCTGGGCTCCAGTGGGTGAAATTTCAAAATATTTTCAAAGTCCTTTTTTCACCGTTTGGATGCATTTCCCCGGGCGGCCAGCGGGGGGCGCCGGTCCCCGGACCCATGCATGACATCCCCCGGGTCAGGGCTACCTTCTGCGTGTTTAGTTGGGTGGAAATATGGATGTTTTTTTTCCGGGGGGAATACGCTTGCACGTGCCCAGGGACACTTCCATAGCCCTGGGCATGAATCCTGAGCTCGAGTGGGTGAAATTTCAAAATATTTTCAAAGTCCTTTTTTCACCGTTTGGATGCATTTCCCCGGGCGGCCAGTGGGGGGCGCCGGTCCCCGGACCCATGCATGACATCGCCCGGGTCAGGGCTACCTTCTGCGTGTTTAGTTGGGTGGAAATATGGATGTTTTTTTTTTCCCGGGGGGAATACGCTTGCACGTGCCCAGGGACACTTCCATAGCCCTGGGCATGAATCCTGAGCTCGAGTGGGTGAAATTTCAAAATATTTTCAAAGTCCTTTTTTCACTGTTTGGATGCATTTCCCCGGGCGGCCAGTGGGGGGCGCCGGTCCCCGGACCCATGCATGACATCCCCCGGGTCAGGGCTACCTTCCGCGTGTGGAGTTGGGTGGAAATATGGATGTTTTTTTTCCGGGGTGAATACGCTTGCACGTGCCCAGGGACACTTCCATAGCCCTGGGCATGAATCCTGGGCTCGAGTGGGTGAAATTTCAAAATATTTTCAAAGTCCTTTTTTCACCGTTTGGATGCATTTCCCCGGGTGGCCAGCGGGGGGCGCCGGTCCCCGGACCCATGCATGACATGCCCCGGGTCAGGGCTACCTTCTGCGTGTGGAGTTGGGTGGAAATAGGGATGTTTTTTTTCCGGGGGGAAATACGCTTGCACGTGCCCAGGGACACTTCCATAGCCCTGGGCATGAATCCTGGGCTCGAGTGGGTGAAATTTCAAAATATTTTCAGTCCTTTTTTCACCGTTTGGATGCATTTCCCCGGGCGGCCAGCGGGGGGCGCCGGTCCCCGGACCCATGCATGACAACCCCCGGGTCAGGGCTACCTTCCGCGTGTGGAGTTGGGTGAAAATATGGATGTTTTTTTCCGGAGGGAATACGCTTGCACGTGCCCAGGGACACTTCCATAGCCCTGGGCATGAATCCTGGGCTCGAGTGGGTGATATTTCAAAATATTTTCAAAGTCCTTTTTTCACCGTTTGGATGCATTTCCCCGGGCGGCCAGCGGGGGGCGCCGATCCCCGGACCCATGCATGACATCCCCCGGGTCAGGGCTACCTTCCGCATGTTTAGTTGGGTGGAAATATGGATGTTTTTTTTCCAGGGGGAAATACGCTTGCACGTGCCCAGGGACACTTCCATAGCCCTGGGCATGAATCCTGGGCTCGAGTGGGTGATATTTCAAAATATTTTCAAAGTCCTTTTTTCACCGTTTGGATGCATTTCCCCGGGCGGCCAGTGGGGGGCGCCGGTCCCCGGACCCATGCATGACATCGCCCGGGTCAGGGCTACCTTCTGCGTGTTTAGTTGGGTGGAAATATGGATGTTTTTTTTTTCCCGGGGGGAATACGCTTGCACGTGCCCAGGGACACTTCCATAGCCCTGGGCATGAATCCTGAGCTCGAGTGGGTGAAATTTCAAAATATTTTCAAAGTCCTTTTTTCACTGTTTGGATGCATTTCCCCGGGCGGCCAGTGGGGGGCGCCGGTCCCCGGACCCATGCATGACATCCCCCGGGTCAGGGCTACCTTCCGCGTGTGGAGTTGGGTGGAAATATGGATGTTTTTTTTCCGGGGTGAATACGCTTGCACGTGCCCAGGGACACTTCCATAGCCCTGGGCATGAATCCTGGGCTCGAGTGGGTGAAATTTCAAAATATTTTCAAAGTCCTTTTTTCACCGTTTGGATGCATTTCCCCGGGTGGCCAGCGGGGGGCGCCGGTCCCCGGACCCATGCATGACATGCCCCGGGTCAGGGCTACCTTCTGCGTGTGGAGTTGGGTGGAAATAGGGATGTTTTTTTTCCGGGGGGAAATACGCTTGCACGTGCCCAGGGACACTTCCATAGCCCTGGGCATGAATCCTGGGCTCGAGTGGGTGAAATTTCAAAATATTTTCAGTCCTTTTTTCACCGTTTGGATGCATTTCCCCGGGCGGCCAGCGGGGGGCGCCGGTCCCCGGACCCATGCATGACAACCCCCGGGTCAGGGCTACCTTCCGCGTGTGGAGTTGGGTGAAAATATGGATGTTTTTTTCCGGAGGGAATACGCTTGCACGTGCCCAGGGACACTTCCATAGCCCTGGGCATGAATCCTGGGCTCGAGTGGGTGATATTTCAAAATATTTTCAAAGTCCTTTTTTCACCGTTTGGATGCATTTCCCCGGGCGGCCAGCGGGGGGCGCCGATCCCCGGACCTCATGCATGACATCCCCCGGGTCAGGGCTACCTTCCGCATGTTTAGTTGGGTGGAAATATGGATGTTTTTTTTCCAGGGGGAAATACGCTTGCACGTGCCCAGGGACACTTCCATAGCCCTGGGCATGAATCCTGGGCTCGAGTGGGTGATATTTCAAAATATTTTCAAAGTCCTTTTTTCACCGTTTGGATGCATTTCCCCGGGCGGCCAGTGGGGGGCGCCGGTCCCCGGACCCATGCATGACATCGCCCGGGTCAGGGCTACCTTCTGCGTGTTTAGTTGGGTGGAAATATGGATGTTTTTTTTTTCCCGGGGGGAATACGCTTGCACGTGCCCAGGGACACTTCCATAGCCCTGGGCATGAATCCTGAGCTCGAGTGGGTGAAATTTCAAAATATTTTCAAAGTCCTTTTTTCACTGTTTGGATGCATTTCCCCGGGCGGCCAGTGGGGGGCGCCGGTCCCCGGACCCATGCATGACATCCCCCGGGTCAGGGCTACCTTCCGCGTGTGGAGTTGGGTGGAAATATGGATGTTTTTTTTCCGGGGTGAATACGCTTGCACGTGCCCAGGGACACTTCCATAGCCCTGGGCATGAATCCTGGGCTCGAGTGGGTGAAATTTCAAAATATTTTCAAAGTCCTTTTTTCACCGTTTGGATGCATTTCCCCGGGTGGCCAGCGGGGGGCGCCGGTCCCCGGACCCATGCATGACATGCCCCGGGTCAGGGCTACCTTCTGCGTGTGGAGTTGGGTGGAAATAGGGATGTTTTTTTTCCGGGGGGAAATACGCTTGCACGTGCCCAGGGACACTTCCATAGCCCTGGGCATGAATCCTGGGCTCGAGTGGGTGAAATTTCAAAATATTTTCAGTCCTTTTTTCACCGTTTGGATGCATTTCCCCGGGCGGCCAGCGGGGGGCGCCGGTCCCCGGACCCATGCATGACAACCCCCGGGTCAGGGCTACCTTCCGCGTGTGGAGTTGGGTGAAAATATGGATGTTTTTTTCCGGAGGGAATACGCTTGCACGTGCCCAGGGACACTTCCATAGCCCTGGGCATGAATCCTGGGCTCGAGTGGGTGATATTTCAAAATATTTTCAAAGTCCTTTTTTCACCGTTTGGATGCATTTCCCCGGGCGGCCAGCGGGGGGCGCCGATCCCCGGACCCATGCATGACATCCCCGGGTCAGGGCTACCTTCCGCATGTTTAGTTGGGTGGAAATATGGATGTTTTTTTTCCAGGGGGAAATACGCTTGCACGTGCCCAGGGACACTTCCATAGCCCTGGGCATGAATCCTGGGCTCGAGTGGGTGATATTTCAAAATATTTTCAAAGTCCTTTTTTCACCGTTTGGATGCATTTCCCCGGGCGGCCAGTGGGGGGCGCCGGTCCCCGGACCCATGCATGACATTCCCCGGGTCAGGGCTACATTCTGCGTGTTTAGTTGGGTGGAAATATGGATTTTTTTTTTCCGGGGGGAATACGCTTGCACGTGCCCAGGGACACTTCCATAGCCCTGGGCATGAATCCTGGGCTCCAGTGGGTGAAATTTCAAAATATTTTCAAAGTCCTTTTTTCACCGTTTGGATGCATTTCCCCGGGCGGCCAGCGGGGGGCGCCGGTCCCCGGACCCATGCATGACATCCCCCGGGTCAGGGCTACCTTCTGCGTGTTTAGTTGGGTGGAAATATGGATGTTTTTTTTTCCGGGGGGAATACGCTTGCACGTGCCCAGGGACACTTCCATAGCCCTGGGCATGAATCCTGAGCTCGAGTGGGTGAAATTTCAAAATATTTTCAAAGTCCTTTTTTCACCGTTTGGATGCATTTCCCCGGGCGGCCAGTGGGGGGCGCCGGTCCCCGGACCCATGCATGACATCCCCCGGGTCAGGGCTACCTTCTGCGTGTTTAGTTGGGTGGAAATATGGATGTTTTTTTTTCCGGGGGGAATACGCTTGCACGTGCCCAGGGACACTTCCATAGCCCTGGGCATGAATCCTGAGCTCGAGTGGGTGAAATTTCAAAATATTTTCAAAGTCCTTTTTTCACCGTTTGGATGCATTTCCCCGGGCGGCCAGCGGGGGGCGCCGGTCCCCGGACCCATGCATGACATCCCCCGGGTCAGGGCTACCTTCTGCGTGTTTAGTTGGGTGGAAATATGGATGTTTTTTTTTCCGGGGGGAATACGCTTGCACGTGCCCAGGGACACTTCCATAGCCCTGGGCATGAATCCTGAGCTCGAGTGGGTGAAATTTCAAAATATTTTCAAAGTCCTTTTTTCACCGTTTGGATGCATTTCCCCGGGCGGCCAGTGGGGGGCGCCGGTCCCCGGACCCATGCATGACATCGCCCGGGTCAGGGCTACCTTCTGCGTGTTTAGTTGGGTGGAAATATGGATGTTTTTTTTTTCCCGGGGGGAATACGCTTGCACGTGCCCAGGGACACTTCCATAGCCCTGGGCATGAATCCTGAGCTCGAGTGGGTGAAATTTCAAAATATTTTCAAAGTCCTTTTTTCACTGTTTGGATGCATTTCCCCGGGCGGCCAGTGGGGGGCGCCGGTCCCCGGACCCATGCATGACATCCCCCGGGTCAGGGCTACCTTCCGCGTGTGGAGTTGGGTGTGAAATATGGATGTTTTTTTTCCGGGGTGAATACGCTTGCACGTGCCCAGGGACACTTCCATAGCCCTGGGCATGAATCCTGGGCTCGAGTGGGTGAAATTTCAAAATATTTTCAAAGTCCTTTTTTCACCGTTTGGATGCATTTCCCCGGGTGGCCAGCGGGGGGCGCCGGTCCCCGGACCCATGCATGACATGCCCCGGGTCAGGGCTACCTTCTGCGTGTGGAGTTGGGTGGAAATAGGGATGTTTTTTTTCCGGGGGGAAATACGCTTGCACGTGCCCAGGGACACTTCCATAGCCCTGGGCATGAATCCTGGGCTCGAGTGGGTGAAATTTCAAAATATTTTCAGTTCTTTTTTCACCGTTTGGATGCATTTCCCCCGGGCGGCCAGCGGGGGGCGCCGGTCCCCGGACCCATGCATGACAACCCCCGGGTCAGGGCTACCTTCCGCGTGTGGAGTTGGGTGAAAATATGGATGTTTTTTTCCGGAGGGAATACGCTTGCACGTGCCCAGGGACACTTCCATAGCCCTGGGCATGAATCCTGGGCTCGAGTGGGTGATATTTCAAAATATTTTCAAAGTCCTTTTTTCACCGTTGGATGCATTTCCCGGGCGGCCAGCGGGGGGCGCCGATCCCCGGACCCATGCATGACATCCCCCGGGTCAGGGCTACCTTCCGCATGTTTAGTTGGGTGGAAATATGGATGTTTTTTTTCCAGGGGGAAATACGCTTGCACGTGCCCAGGGACACTTCCATAGCCCTGGGCATGAATCCTGGGCTCGAGTGGGTGATATTTCAAAATATTTTCAAAGTCCTTTTTTCACCGTTTGGATGCATTTCCCCGGGCGGCCAGTGGGGGGCGCCGGTCCCCGGACCCATGCATGACATCCCCCGGGTCAGGGCTACATTCTGCGTGTTTAGTTGGGTGGAAATATGGATTTTTTTTTTCCGGGGGGAATACGCTTGCACGTGCCCAGGGACACTTCCATAGCCCTGGGCATGAATCCTGGGCTCCAGTGGGTGAAATTTCAAAATATTTTCAAAGTCCTTTTTTCACCGTTTGGATGCATTTCCCCGGGCGGCCAGCGGGGGGCGCCGGTCCCCGGTCCCATGCATGACATCCCCCGGGTCAGGGCTACCTTCTGCGTGTTTAGTTGGGTGGAAATATGGATGTTTTTTTTTCCGGGGGGAATACGCTTGCACGTGCCCAGGGACACTTCCATAGCCCTGGGCATGAATCCTGAGCTCGAGTGGGTGAAATTTCAAAATATTTTCAAAGTCCTTTTTTCACCGTTTGGATGCATTTCCCCGGGCGGCCAGTGGGGGGCGCCGGTCCCCGGACCCATGCATGACATCGCCCGGGTCAGGGCTACCTTCTGCGTGTTTAGTTGGGTGGAAATATGGATGTTTTTTTTTTCCCGGGGGGAATACGCTTGCACGTGCCCAGGGACACTTCCATAGCCCTGGGCATGAATCCTGAGCTCGAGTGGGTGAAATTTCAAAATATTTTCAAAGTCCTTTTTTTACCGTTTGGATGCATTTCCCCGGGCGGCCAGTGGGGGGCGCCGGTCCCGGACCCATGCATGACATCCCCCGGGTCAGGGCTACATTCTGCGTGTTTAGTTGGGTGGAAATATGGATTTTTTTTTCCGGGGGGAATACGCTTGCACGTGCACAGGGACACTTCCATAGCCCTGGGCATGAATCCTGGGCTCGAGTGGGTGAAATTTCAAAATATTTTCAAAGTCCTTTTTTCACCGTTTGGATGCATTTCCCCGGGCGACCAGCGGGGGGCGCCGGTCCCCGGACCCATGCATGACATCCCCCGGGTCAGGGCTACCTTCTGCGTGTTTAGTTGGGTGGAAATATGGATGTTTTTTTTTTCGGGGGGAATACGCTTGCACGTGCCCAGGGACACTTCCATAGCCCTGGGCATGAATCCTGAGCTCGAGTGGGTGAAATTTCAAAATATTTTCAAAGTCCTTTTTTCACCGTTTGAATGCATTTCCCCGGGCGGCCAGTGGGGGGCGCCGGTCCCCGGACCCATGCATGACATCCCCCGGGTCAGGGCTACCTTCTGCGTGTTTAGTTGGGTGGAAATATGGATGTTTTTTTTTCCCGGGGGGAATACGCTTGCACGTGCCCAGGGACACTTCCATAGCCCTGGGCATGAATCCTGAGCTCGAGTGGGTGAAATTTCAAAATATTTTCAAAGTCCTTTTTTCACTGTTTGGATGCATTTCCCCGGGCGGCCAGTGGGGGGCGCCGGTCCCCGGACCCATGCATGACATCCCCCGGGTCAGGGCTACCTTCCGCGTGTGGAGTTGGGTGGAAATATGGATGTTTTTTTTCCGGGGTGAATACGCTTGCACGTGCCCAGGGACACTTCCATAGCCCTGGGCATGAATCCTGGGCTCGAGTGGGTGAAATTTCAAAATATTTTCAAAGTCCTTTTTTCACCGTTTGGATGCATTTCCCCGGGTGGCCAGCGGGGGGCGCCGGTCCCCGGACCCATGCATGACATGCCCCGGGTCAGGGCTACCTTCTGCGTGTGGAGTTGGGTGGAAATAGGAATGTTTTTTTTCCGGGGGGAAATACGCTTGCACGTGCCCAGGGACACTTCCATAGCCCTGGGCATGAATCCTGGGCTCGAGTGGGTGAAATTTCAAAATATTTTCAGTCCTTTTTTCACCGTTTGGATGCATTTCCCCGGGCGGCCAGCGGGGGGCGCCGGTCCCCGGACCCATGCATGACAACCCCCGGGTCAGGGCTACCTTCCGCGTGTGGAGTTGGGTGAAAATATGGATGTTTTTTTCCGGAGGGAATACGCTTGCACGTGCCCAGGGACACTTCCATAGCCCTGGGCATGAATCCTGGGCTCGAGTGGGTGATATTTCAAAATATTTTCAAAGTCCTTTTTTCACCGTTTGGATGCATTTCCCCGGGCGGCCAGCGGGGGGCGCCGATCCCCGGACCCATGCATGACATCCCCCGGGTCAGGGCTACCTTCCGCATGTTTAGTTGGGTGGAAATATGGATGTTTTTTTTCCAGGGGGAAATACGCTTGCACGTGCCCAGGGACACTTCCATAGCCCTGGGCATGAATCCTGGGCTCGAGTGGGTGATATTTCAAAATATTTTCAAAGTCCTTTTTTCACCGTTTGGATGCATTTCCCCGGGCGGCCAGTGGGGGGCGCCGGTCCCCGGACCCATGCATGACATCCCCCGGGTCAGGGCTACATTCTGCGTGTTTAGTTGGGTGGAAATATGGATTTTTTTTTTCCGGGGGGAATACGCTTGCACGTGCCCAGGGACACTTCCATAGCCCTGGGCATGAATCCTGGGCTCCAGTGGGTGAAATTTCAAAATATTTTCAAAGTCCTTTTTTCACCGTTTGGATGCATTTCCCCGGGCGGCCAGCGGGGGGCGCCGGTCCCCGGACCCATGCATGACATCCCCCGGGTCAGGGCTACCTTCTGCGTGTTTAGTTGGGTGGAAATATGGATGTTTTTTTTTCCGGGGGGAATACGCTTGCACGTGCCCAGGGACACTTCCATAGCCCTGGGCATGAATCCTGAGCTCGAGTGGGTGAAATTTCAAAATATTTTCAAAGTCCTTTTTTCACCGTTTGGATGCATTTCCCCGGGCGGCCAGTGGGGGGCGCCGGTCCCCGGACCCATGCATGACATCGCCCGGGTCAGGGCTACCTTCTGCGTGTTTAGTTGGGTGGAAATATGGATGTTTTTTTTTTCCCGGGGGGAATACGCTTGCACGTGCCCAGGGACACTTCCATAGCCCTGGGCATGAATCCTGAGCTCGAGTGGGTGAAATTTCAAAATATTTTCAAAGTCCTTTTTTTACCGTTTGGATGCATTTCCCCGGGCGGCCAGTGGGGGGCGCCGGTCCCCGGACCCATGCATGACATCCCCCGGGTCAGGGCTACATTCTGCGTGTTTAGTTGGGTGGAAATATGGATTTTTTTTTCCGGGGGGAATACGCTTGCACGTGCACAGGGACACTTCCATAGCCCTGGGCATGAATCCTGGGCTCGAGTGGGTGAAATTTCAAAATATTTTCAAAGTCCTTTTTTCACCGTTTGGATGCATTTCCCCGGGCGACCAGCGGGGGGCGCCGGTCCCCGGACCCATGCATGACATCCCCCGGGTCAGGGCTACCTTCTGCGTGTTTAGTTGGGTGGAAATATGGATGTTTTTTTTTTCGGGGGGAATACGCTTGCACGTGCCCAGGGACACTTCCATAGCCCTGGGCATGAATCCTGAGCTCGAGTGGGTGAAATTTCAAAATATTTTCAAAGTCCTTTTTTCACCGTTTGGATGCATTTCCCCGGGCGGCCAGTGGGGGGCGCCGGTCCCCGGACCCATGCATGACATCCCCCGGGTCAGGGCTACCTTCTGCGTGTTTAGTTGGGTGGAAATATGGATGTTTTTTTTTCCCGGGGGGAATACGCTTGCACGTGCCCAGGGACACTTCCATAGCCCTGGGCATGAATCCTGAGCTCGAGTGGGTGAAATTTCAAAATATTTTCAAAGTCCTTTTTTCACCGTTTGGATGCATTTCCCCGGGCGACCAGCGGGGGGCGCCGGTCCCCGGACCCATGCATGACATCCCCCGGGTCAGGGCTACCTTCTGCGTGTTTAGTTGGGTGGAAATATGGATGTTTTTTTTTTCCCGGGGGGAATACGCTTGCACGTGCCCAGGGACACTTCCATAGCCCTGGGCATGAATCCTGAGCTCGAGTGGGTGAAATTTCAAAATATTTTCAAAGTCCTTTTTTCACTGTTTGGATGCATTTCCCCGGGCGGCCAGTGGGGGGCGCCGGTCCCCGGACCCATGCATGACATCCCCCGGGTCAGGGCTACATTCTGCGTGTTTAGTTGGGTGGAAATATGGATTTTTTTTTTCCGGGGGGAATACGCTTGCACGTGCCCAGGGACACTTCCATAGCCCTGGGCATGAATCCTGGGCTCGAGTGGGTGAAATTTCAAAATATTTTCAGTCCTTTTTTCACCGTTTGGATGCATTTCCCCGGGCGACCAGCGGGGGGCGCCGGTCCCCGGACCCATGCATGACATCCCCCGGGTCAGGGCTACCTTCTGCGTGTTTAGTTGGGTGGAAATATGGATGTTTTTTTTTTCCCGGGGGGAATACGCTTGCACGTGCCCAGGGACACTTCCATAGCCCTGGGCATGAATCCTGAGCTCGAGTGGGTGAAATTTCAAAATATTTTCAAAGTCCTTTTTTCACCGTTTGGATGCATTTCCCAGGGCGGCCAGTGGGGGGCGCCGGTCCCCGGACCCATGCATGACATCCCCCGGGTCAGGGCTACCTTCTGCGTGTTTAGTTGGGTGGAAATATGGATGTTTTTTTTTCCGGGGGGAATACGCTTGCACGTGCCCAGGGACACTTCCATAGCCCTGGGCATGAATCCTGAGCTCGAGTGGGTGAAATTTCAAAATATTTTCAAAGTCCTTTTTTCACCGTTTGGATGCATTTCCCCGGGCGGCCAGTGGGGGGCGCCGGTCCCCGGACCCATGCATGACATCCCCCGGGTCAGGGCTACATTCTGCGTGTTTAGTTGGGTGGAAATATGGATTTTTTTTCCGGGGGGAATACGCTTGCACGTGCCCAGGGACACTTCCATAGCCCTGGGCATGAATCCTGGGCTCGAGTGGGTGAAATTTCAAAATATTTTCAAAGTCCTTTTTTCACCGTTTGGATGCATTTCCCCGGGCGACCAGCGGGGGGCGCCGGTCCCCGGACCCATGCATGACATCCCCCGGGTCAGGGCTACCTTCTGCGTGTTTAGTTGGGTGGAAATATGGATGTTTTTTTTTCCGGGGGGAATACGCTTGCACGTGCCCAGGGACACTTCCATAGCCCTGGGCATGAATCCTGAGCTCGAGTGGGTGAAATTTCAAAATATTTTCAAAGTCCTTTTTTCACCGTTTGGATGCATTTCCCCGGGCGACCAGCGGGGGGCGCCGGTCCCCGGACCCATGCATGACATCCCCCGGGTCAGGGCTACCTTCTGCGTGTTTAGTTGGGTGGAAATATGGATGTTTTTTTTTTCCCGGGGGGAATACGCTTGCACGTGCCCAGGGACACTTCCATAGCCCTGGGCATGAATCCTGAGCTCGAGTGGGTGAAATTTCAAAATATTTTCAGTCCTTTTTTCACCGTTTGGATGCATTTCCCCGGGCGACCAGCGGGGGGCGCCGGTCCCCGGACCCATGCATGACATCCCCCGGGTCAGGGCTACATTCTGCGTGTTTAGTTGGGTGGAAATATGGATTTTTTTTTTCCGGGGGGAATACGCTTGCACGTGCCCAGGGACACTTCCATAGCCCTGGGCATGAATCCTGGGCTCGAGTGGGTGAAATTTCAAAATATTTTCAGTCCTTTTTTCACCGTTTGGATGCATTTCCCCGGGCGACCAGCGGGGGGCGCCGGTCCCCGGACCCATGCATGACATCCCCCGGGTCAGGGCTACCTTCTGCGTGTTTAGTTGGGTGGAAATATGGATGTTTTTTTTTCCCGGGGGGAATACGCTTGCACGTGCCCAGGGACACTTCCATAGCCCTGGGCATGAATCCTGAGCTCGAGTGGGTGAAATTTCAAAATATTTTCAAAGTCCTTTTTTCACCGTTTGGATGCATTTCCCCGGGCGACCAGCGGGGGGCGCCGGTCCCCGGACCCATGCATGACATCCCCCGGGTCAGGGCTACCTTCTGCGTGTTTAGTTGGGTGGAAATATGGATGTTTTTTTTTCCGGGGGGAATACGCTTGCACGTGCCCAGGGACACTTCCATAGCCCTGGGCATGAATCCTGAGCTCGAGTGGGTGAAATTTCAAAATATTTTCAAAGTCCTTTTTTCACCGTTTGGATGCATTTCCCCGGGCGACCAGCGGGGGGCGCCGGTCCCCGGACCCATGCATGACATCCCCCGGGTCAGGGCTACCTTCTGCGTGTTTAGTTGGGTGGAAATATGGATGGTTTTTTTTTTCCCGGGGGGAATACGCTTGCACGTGCCCAGGGACACTTCCATAGCCCTGGGCATGAATCCTGAGCTCGAGTGGGTGAAATTTCAAAATATTTTCAGTCCTTTTTTCACCGTTTGGATGCATTTCCCCGGGCGACCAGCGGGGGGCGCCGGTCCCCGGACCCATGCATGACATCCCCCGGGTCAGGGCTACATTCTGCGTGTTTAGTTGGGTGGAAATATGGATTTTTTTTTTCCGGGGGGAATACGCTTGCACGTGCCCAGGGACACTTCCATAGCCCTGGGCATGAATCCTGGGCTCGAGTGGGTGAAATTTCAAAATATTTTCAGTCCTTTTTTCACCGTTTGGATGCATTTCCCCGGGCGACCAGCGGGGGGCGCCGGTCCCCGGACCCATGCATGACATCCCCCGGGTCAGGGCTACCTTCTGCGTGTTTAGTTGGGTGGAAATATGGATGTTTTTTTTTCCCGGGGGGAATACGCTTGCACGTGCCCAGGGACACTTCCATAGCCCTGGGCATGAATCCTGAGCTCGAGTGGGTGAAATTTCAAAATATTTTCAAAGTCCTTTTTTCACCGTTTGGATGCATTTCCCCGGGCGGCCAGTGGGGGGCGCCGGTCCCCGGACCCATGCATGACATCCCCCGGGTCAGGGCTACCTTCTGCGTGTTTAGTTGGGTGGAAATATGGATTTTTTTTTCCGGGGGGAATACGCTTGCACGTGCCCAGGGACACTTCCATAGCCCTGGGCATGAATCCTGAGCTCGAGTGGGTGAAATTTCAAAATATTTTCAAAGTCCTTTTTTCACCGTTTGGATGCATTTCCCCGGGCAGCCAGTGGGGGGCGCCGGTCCCCGGACCCATGCATGACATCCCCCGGGTCAGGGCTACATTCTGCGTGTTTAGTTGGGTGGAAATATGGATTTTTTTTTTCCGGGGGGAATACGCTTGCACGTGCCCAGGGACACTTCCATAGCCCTGGGCATGAATCCTGGGCTCGAGTGGGTGAAATTTCAAAATATTTTCAGTCCTTTTTTCACCGTTTGGATGCATTTCCCCGGGCGACCAGCGGGGGGCGCCAGTCCCCGGACCCATGCATGACATCCCCCGGGTCAGGGCTACCTTCTGCGTGTTTAGTTGGGTGGAAATATGGATGGTTTTTTTTCCGGGGGGAATACACTTGCACGTGCCCAGGGACACTTCCATAGCCCTGGGCATGAATCCTGAGCTCGAGTGGGTGAAATTTCAAAATATTTTCAAAGTCCTTTTTTCACCGTTTGGATGCATTTCCCCGGGCGGCCAGTGGGGGGCGCCGGTCCCCGGACCCATGCATGACATCCCCCGGGTCAGGGCTACATTCTGCGTGTTTAGTTGGGTGGAAATATGGATTTTTTTTCCGGGGGGAATACGCTTGCACGTGCCCAGGGACACTTCCATAGCCCTGGGCATGAATCCTGGGCTCGAGTGGGTGAAATTTCAAAATATATTCAAAGTCCTTTTTTCACCGTTTGGATGCATTTCCCCGGGCGGCCAGCGGGGGGCGCCGGTCCCCGGACCCATGCATGACATCCCCCGGGTCAGGGCTACCTTCTGCGTGTTTAGTTGGGTGGAAATATGGATGTTTTTTTTTCCGGGGGGAATACGCTTGCACGTGCCCAGGGACACTTCCATAGCCCTGGGCATGAATCCTGAGCTCGAGTGGGTGAAATTTCAAAATATTTTCAAAGTCCTTTTTTCACCGTTTGGATGCATTTCCCCGGGCGGCCAGTGGGGGGCGCCGGTCCCCGGACCCATGCATGACATCCCCCGGGTCAGGGCTACATTCTGCGTGTTTAGTTGGGTGGAAATATGGATTTTTTTTTTCCGGGGGGAATACGCTTGCACGTGCCCAGGGACACTTCCATAGCCCTGGGCATGAATCCTGGGCTCGAGTGGGTGAAATTTCAAAATATTTTCAGTCCTTTTTTCACCGTTTGGATGCATTTCCCCGGGCGACCAGCGGGGGGCGCCGGTCCCCGGACCCATGCATGACATCCCCCGGGTCAGGGCTACCTTCTGCGTGTTTAGTTGGGTGGAAATATGGATGTTTTTTTTTTCCCGGGGGGAATACGCTTGCACGTGCCCAGGGACACTTCCATAGCCCTGGGCATGAATCCTGAGCTCGAGTGGGTGAAATTTCAAAATATTTTCAAAGTCCTTTTTTCACCGTTTGGATGCATTTCCCCGGGCGGCCAGCGGGGGGGCGCCGGTCCCCGGACCCATGCATGACATGCCCCGGGTCAGGGCTACCTTCCGCATGTTTAGTTGGGTGGAAATATGGATGTTTTTTTTCCAGGGGGAAATACGCTTGCATGTGCCCAGGGACACTTCCATAGCCCTGGGCATGAATCCTGGGCTCGAGTGGGTGAAATTTCAAAATATTTTCAAAGTCCTTTTTTCACCGTTTGGATGCATTTCCCTGGGCGGCCAGCGGGGGGCGCCGATCCCCGGACCCATGCATGACATGCCCCGGGTCAGGGCTACCTTCCGCATGTTTAGTTGGGTGGAAATATGGATGTTTTTTTTCCAGGGGGAAATACGCTTGCACGTGCCCAGGGACACTTCCATAGCCCTGGGCATGAATCCTGGGCTCGAGTGGGTGAAATTTCAAAATATTTTCAAAGTCCTTTTTTCACCGTTTGGATGCATTTACCCGGGCGGCCAGCGGGGGGCGCCGATCCCCGGACCCATGCATGACATCCCCCGGGTCAGGGCTACCTTCCGCGTGTGGAGTTGGGTGGAAATATGGATGTTTTTTTTCCGGGGTGAATACGCTTGCACGTGCCCAGGGACACTTCCATAGCCCTGGGCATGAATCCTGGGCTCGAGTGGGTGAAATTTCAAAATATTTTCAAAGTCCTTTTTTCACCGTTTGGATGCATTTCCCCGGGTGGCCAGCGGGGGGCGCCGGTCCCCGGACCCATGCATGACATGCCCCGGGTCAGGGCTACCTTCTGCGTGTGGAGTTGGGTGGAAATAGGGATGTTTTTTTTCCGGGGGGAAATACGCTTGCACGTGCCCAGGGACACTTCCATAGCCCTGGGCATGAATCCTGGGCTCGAGTGGGTGAAATTTCAAAATATTTTCAGTCCTTTTTTCACCGTTTGGATGCATTTCCCCGGGCGGCCAGCGGGGGGCGCCGGTCCCCGGACCCATGCATGACAACCCCCGGGTCAGGGCTACCTTCCGCGTGTGGAGTTGGGTGAAAATATGGATGTTTTTTTCCGGAGGGAATACGCTTGCACGTGCCCAGGGACACTTCCATAGCCCTGGGCATGAATCCTGGGCTCGAGTGGGTGATATTTCAAAATATTTTCAAAGTCCTTTTTTCACCGTTTGGATGCATTTCCCCGGGCGGCCAGCGGGGGGCGCCGATCCCCGGACCCATGCATGACATCCCCCGGGTCAGGGCTACCTTCCGCATGTTTAGTTGGGTGGAAATATGGATGTTTTTTTTCCAGGGGGAAATACGCTTGCACGTGCCCAGGGACACTTCCATAGCCCTGGGCATGAATCCTGGGCTCGAGTGGGTGATATTTCAAAATATTTTCAAAGTCCTTTTTTCACCGTTTGGATGCATTTCCCCGGGCGGCCAGTGGGGGGCGCCGGTCCCCGGACCCATGCATGACATCCCCCGGGTCAGGGCTACATTCTGCGTGTTTAGTTGGGTGGAAATATGGATTTTTTTTTTCCGGGGGGAATACGCTTGCACGTGCCCAGGGACACTTCCATAGCCCTGGGCATGAATCCTGGGCTCCAGTGGGTGAAATTTCAAAATATTTTCAAAGTCCTTTTTTCACCGTTTGGATGCATTTCCCCGGGCGGCCAGCGGGGGGCGCCGGTCCCCGGACCCATGCATGACATCCCCCGGGTCAGGGCTACCTTCTGCGTGTTTAGTTGGGTGGAAATATGGATGTTTTTTTTTCCGGGGGGAATACGCTTGCACGTGCCCAGGGACACTTCCATAGCCCTGGGCATGAATCCTGAGCTCGAGTGGGTGAAATTTCAAAATATTTTCAAAGTCCTTTTTTCACCGTTTGGATGCATTTCCCCGGGCGGCCAGTGGGGGGCGCCGGTCCCCGGACCCATGCATGACATCCCCCGGGTCAGGGCTACCTTCTGCGTGTTTAGTTGGGTGGAAATATGGATGTTTTTTTTTTCCCGGGGGGAATACGCTTGCACGTGCCCAGGGACACTTCCATAGCCCTGGGCATGAATCCTGAGCTCGAGTGGGTGAAATTTCAAAATATTTTCAAAGTCCTTTTTTTACCGTTTGGATGCATTTCCCCGGGCGGCCAGTGGGGGGCGCCGGTCCCCGGACCCATGCATGACATCCCCCGGGTCAGGGCTACATTCTGCGTGTTTAGTTGGGTGGAAATATGGATTTTTTTTTTCCGGGGGGAATACGCTTGCACGTGCACAGGGACACTTCCATAGCCCTGGGCATGAATCCTGGGCTCGAGTGGGTGAAATTTCAAAATATTTTCAAAGTCCTTTTTTCACCGTTTGGATGCATTTCCCCGGGCGACCAGCGGGGGGCGCCGGTCCCCGGACCCATGCATGACATCCCCCGGGTCAGGGCTACCTTCTGCGTGTTTAGTTGGGTGGAAATATGGATGTTTTTTTTTTTCGGGGGGAATACGCTTGCACGTGCCCAGGGACACTTCCATAGCCCTGGGCATGAATCCTGAGCTCGAGTGGGTGAAATTTCAAAATATTTTCAAAGTCCTTTTTTCACCGTTTGGATGCATTTCCCCGGGCGACCAGCGGGGGGCGCCGGTCCCCGGACCCATGCATGACATCCCCCGGGTCAGGGCTACCTTCTGCGTGTTTAGTTGGGTGGAAATATGGATGTTTTTTTTTTCCCATGGGGAATACGCTTGCACGTGCCCAAGGACACTTCCATAGCCCTGGGCATGAATCCTGAGCTCGAGTGGGTGAAATTTCAAAATATTTTCAAAGTCCTTTTTTCACCGTTTGGATGCATTTCCCCGGGCGGCCAGTGGGGGGCGCCGGTCCCCGGACCCATGCATGACATCCCCCGGGTCAGGGCTACCTTCTGCGTGTTTAGTTGGGTGGAAATATGGATGTTTTTTTTTTCCGGGGGGAATACGCTTGCACGTGCCCAGGGACACTTCCATAGCCCTGGGCATGAATCCTGAGCTCGAGTGGGTGAAATTTCAAAATATTTTCAAAGTCCTTTTTTTACCGTTTGGATGCATTTCCCCGGGCGGCCAGTGGGGGGCGCCGGTCCCCGGACCCATGCATGACATCCCCCGGGTCAGGGCTACATTCTGCGTGTTTAGTTGGGTGGAAATATGGATTTTTTTTTCCGGGGGGAATACGCTTGCACGTGCACAGGGACACTTCCATAGCCCTGGGCATGAATCCTGGGCTCGAGTGGGTGAAATTTCAAAATATTTTCAAAGTCCTTTTTTCACCGTTTGGATGCATTTCCCCGGGCGACCAGCGGGGGGCGCCGGTCCCCGGACCCATGCATGACATCCCCCGGGTCAGGGCTACCTTCTGCGTGTTTAGTTGGGTGGAAATATGGATGTTTTTTTTTTCGGGGGGAATACGCTTGCACGTGCCCAGGGACACTTCCATAGCCCTGGGCATGAATCCTGAGCTCGAGTGGGTGAAATTTCAAAATATTTTCAAAGTCCTTTTTTCACCGTTTGGATGCATTTCCCCGGGCGGCCAGTGGGGGGCGCCGGTCCCCGGACCCATGCATGACATCCCCCGGGTCAGGGCTACCTTCTGCGTGTTTAGTTGGGTGGAAATATGGATGTTTTTTTTTCCCGGGGGGAATACGCTTGCACGTGCCCAGGGACACTTCCATAGCCCTGGGCATGAATCCTGAGCTCGAGTGGGTGAAATTTCAAAATATTTTCAAAGTCCTTTTTTCACCGTTTGGATGCATTTCCCCGGGCGACCAGCGGGGGGCGCCGGTCCCCGGACCCATGCATGACATCCCCCGGGTCAGGGCTACCTTCTGCGTGTTTAGTTGGGTGGAAATATGGATGTTTTTTTTTCCGGGGGGAATACGCTTGCACGTGCCCAGGGACACTTCCATAGCCCTGGGCATGAATCCTGAGCTCGAGTGGGTGAAATTTCAAAATATTTTCAAAGTCCTTTTTTCACCGTTTGGATGCATTTCCCCGGGCGACCAGCGGGGGGCGCCGGTCCCCGGACCCATGCATGACATCCCCCGGGTCAGGGCTACCTTCTGCGTGTTTAGTTGGGTGGAAATATGGATGTTTTTTTTTTCGGGGGGAATACGCTTGCACGTGCCCAGGGACACTTCCATAGCCCTGGGCATGAATCCTGAGCTCGAGTGGGTGAAATTTCAAAATATTTTCAAAGTCCTTTTTTCACCGTTTGGATGCATTTCCCCGGGCGACCAGCGGGGGGCGCCGGTCCCCGGACCCATGCATGACATCCCCCGGGTCAGGGCTACCTTCTGCGTGTTTAGTTGGGTGGAAATATGGATGTTTTTTTTTTCCCGGGGGGAATACGCTTGCACGTGCCCAAGGACACTTCCATAGCCCTGGGCATGAATCCTGAGCTCGAGTGGGTGAAATTTCAAAATATTTTCAAAGTCCTTTTTTCACCGTTTGGATGCATTTCCCCGGGCGGCCAGTGGGGGGCGCCGGTCCCCGGACCCATGCATGACATCCCCCGGGTCAGGGCTACCTTCTGCGTGTTTAGTTGGGTGGAAATATGGATGTTTTTTTTTTCCGGGGGGAATACGCTTGCACGTGCCCAGGGACACTTCCATAGCCCTGGGCATGAATCCTGAGCTCGAGTGGGTGAAATTTCAAAATATTTTCAAAGTCCTTTTTTCACCGTTTGGATGCATTTCCCCGGGCGACCAGCGGGGGGCGCCGGTCCCCGGACCCATGCATGACATCCCCCGGGTCAGGGCTACCTTCTGCGTGTTTAGTTGGGTGGAAATATGGATGTTTTTTTTTTCCCGGGGGGAATACGCTTGCACGTGCCCAAGGACACTTCCATAGCCCTGGGCATGAATCCTGAGCTCGAGTGGGTGAAATTTCAAAATATTTTCAAAGTCCTTTTTTCACCGTTTGGATGCATTTCCCCGGGCGGCCAGTGGGGGGCGCCGGTCCCCGGACCCATGCATGACATCCCCCGGGTCAGGGCTACCTTCTGCGTGTTTAGTTGGGTGGAAATATGGATGTTTTTTTTTTCCGGGGGGAATACGCTTGCACGTGCCCAGGGACACTTCCATAGCCCTGGGCATGAATCCTGAGCTCGAGTGGGTGAAATTTCAAAATATTTTCAAAGTCCTTTTTTCACCGTTTGGATGCATTTCCCCGGGCGGCCAGTGGGGGGCGCCGGTCCCCGGACCCATGCATGACATCCCCCGGGTCAGGGCTACATTCTGCGTGTTTAGTTGGGTGGAAATATGGATTTTTTTTTCCGGGGGGAATACGCTTGCACGTGCCCAGGGACACTTCCATAGCCCTGGGCATGAATCCTGGGCTCGAGTGGGTGAAATTTCAAAATATTTTCAGTCCTTTTTTCACCGTTTGGATGCATTTCCCCGGGCGACCAGCGGGGGGCGCCGGTCCCCGGACCCATGCATGACATCCCCCGGGTCAGGGCTACCTTCTGCGTGTTTAGTTGGGTGGAAATATGGATGTTTTTTTTTCCGGGGGGAATACGCTTGCACGTGCCCAGGGACACTTCCATAGCCCTGGGCATGAATCCTGAGCTCGAGTGGGTGAAATTTCAAAATATTTTCAAAGTCCTTTTTTCACCATTTGGATGCATTTCCCCGGGCGGCCAGTGGGGGGCGCCGGTCCCCGGACCCATGCATGACATCCCCCGGGTCAGGGCTACATTCTGCGTGTTTAGTTGGGTGGAAATATGGATTTTTTTTTTCCGGGGGGAATACGCTTGCACGTGCCCAGGGACACTTCCATAGCCCTGGGCATGAATCCTGGGCTCGAGTGGGTGAAATTTCAAAATATTTTCAAAGTCCTTTTTTCACCGTTTGGATGCATTTCCCCGGGCGACCAGCGGGGGCGCCGGTCCCCGGACCCATGCATGACATCCCCCGGGTCAGGGCTACCTTCTGCGTGTTTAGTTGGGTGGAAATATGGATGTTTTTTTTTCCGGGGGGAATACGCTTGCACGTGCCCAGGGACACTTCCATAGCCCTGGGCATGAATCCTGAGCTCGAGTGGGTGAAATTTCAAAATATTTTCAAAGTCCTTTTTTCACCGTTTGGATGCATTTCCCCGGGCGACCAGCGGGGGGCGCCGGTCCCCGGACCCATGCATGACATCCCCCGGGTCAGGGCTACCTTCTGCGTGTTTAGTTGGGTGGAAATATGGATGTTTTTTTTTTCCCGGGGGGAATACGCTTGCACGTGCCCAGGGACACTTCCATAGCCCTGGGCATGAATCCTGAGCTCGAGTGGGTGAAATTTCAAAATATTTTCAAAGTCCTTTTTTCACCGTTTGGATGCATTTCCCCGGGCGGCCAGTGGGGGGCGCCGGTCCCCGGACCCATGCATGACATCCCCCGGGTCAGGGCTACCTTCTGCGTGTTTAGTTGGGTGGAAATATGGATGTTTTTTTTTCCGGGGGGAATACGCTTGCACGTGCCCAGGGACACTTCCATAGCCCTGGGCATGAATCCTGAGCTCGAGTGGGTGAAATTTCAAAATATTTTCAAAGTCCTTTTTTCACCGTTTGGATGCATTTCCCCGGGCGGCCAGTGGGGGGCGCCGGTCCCCGGACCCATGCATGACATCCCCCGGGTCAGGGCTACATTCTGCGTGTTTAGTTGGGTGGAAATATGGATTTTTTTTTCCGGGGGGAATACGCTTGCACGTGCCCAGGGACACTTCCATAGCCCTGGGCATGAATCCTGGGCTCGAGTGGGTGAAATTTCAAAATATTTTCAGTCCTTTTTTCACCGTTTGGATGCATTTCCCCGGGCGACCAGCGGGGGGCGCCGGTCCCCGGACCCATGCATGACATCCCCCGGGTCAGGGCTACCTTCTGCGTGTTTAGTTGGGTGGAAATATGGATGTTTTTTTTTTTCCCGGGGGGAATACGCTTGCACGTGCCCAGGGACACTTCCATAGCCCTGGGCATGAATCCTGAGCTCGAGTGGGTGAAATTTCAAAATATTTTCAAAGTCCTTTTTTCACCGTTTGGATGCATTTCCCCGGGCGGCCAGTGGGGGGCGCCGGTCCCCGGACCCATGCATGACATCCCCCGGGTCAGGGCTACATTCTGCGTGTTTAGTTGGGTGGAAATATGGATTTTTTTTCCGGGGGGAATACGCTTGCACGTGCCCAGGGACACTTCCATAGCCCTGGGCATGAATCCTGGGCTCGAGTGGGTGAAATTTCAAAATATATTCAAAGTCCTTTTTTCACCGTTTGGATGCATTTCCCCGGGCGGCCAGCGGGGGGCGCCGGTCCCCGGACCCATGCATGACATCCCCCGGGTCAGGGCTACCTTCTGCGTGTTTAGTTGGGTGGAAATATGGATGTTTTTTTTTCCGGGGGGAATACGCTTGCACGTGCCCAGGGACACTTCCATAGCCCTGGGCATGAATCCTGAGCTCGAGTGGGTGAAATTTCAAAATATTTTCAGTCCTTTTTTCACCGTTTGGATGCATTTCCCCGGGCGGCCAGTGGGGGGCGCCGGTCCCCGGACCCATGCATGACATCCCCCGGGTCAGGGCTACCTTCTGCGTGTTTAGTTGGGTGGAAATATGGATGTTTTTTTTTCCGGGGGGAATACGCTTGCACGTGCCCAGGGACACTTCCATAGCCCTGGGCATGAATCCTGAGCTCGAGTGGGTGAAATTTCAAAATATTTTCAAAGTCCTTTTTTCACCATTTGGATGCATTTCCCCGGGCGGCCAGTGGGGGGCGCCGGTCCCCGGACCCATGCATGACATCCCCCGGGTCAGGGCTACATTCTGCGTGTTTAGTTGGGTGGAAATATGGATTTTTTTTTTCCGGAAGGGAATACGCTTGCACGTGCCCAGGGACACTTCCATAGCCCTGGGCATGAATCCTGGGCTCGAGTGGGTGAAATTTCAAAATATTTTCAGTCCTTTTTTCACCGTTTGGATGCATTTCCCCGGGCGACCAGCGGGGGGCGCCGGTCCCCGGACCCATGCATGACATCCCCCGGGTCAGGGCTACCTTCTGCGTGTTTAGTTGGGTGGAAATATGGATGTTTTTTTTTCCGGGGGGAATACGCTTGCACGTGCCCAGGGACACTTCCATAGCCCTGGGCATGAATCCTGAGCTCGAGTGGGTGAAATTTCAAAATATTTTCAAAGTCCTTTTTTCACCATTTGGATGCATTTCCCCGGGCGGCCAGTGGGGGGCGCCGGTCCCCGGACCCATGCATGACATCCCCCGGGTCAGGGCTACATTCTGCGTGTTTAGTTGGGTGGAAATATGGATTTTTTTTTTCCGGGGGGAATACGCTTGCACGTGCCCAGGGACACTTCCATAGCCCTGGGCATGAATCCTGGGCTCGAGTGGGTGAAATTTCAAAATATTTTCAAAGTCCTTTTTTCACCGTTTGGATGCATTTCCCCGGGCGACCAGCGGGGGCGCCGGTCCCCGGACCCATGCATGACATCCCCCGGGTCAGGGCTACCTTCTGCGTGTTTAGTTGGGTGGAAATATGGATGTTTTTTTTTCCGGGGGGAATACGCTTGCACGTGCCCAGGGACACTTCCATAGCCCTGGGCATGAATCCTGAGCTCGAGTGGGTGAAATTTCAAAATATTTTCAAAGTCCTTTTTTCACCGTTTGGATGCATTTCCCCGGGCGACCAGCGGGGGGCGCCGGTCCCCGGACCCATGCATGACATCCCCCGGGTCAGGGCTACCTTCTGCGTGTTTAGTTGGGTGGAAATATGGATGTTTTTTTTTTCCCGGGGGGAATACGCTTGCACGTGCCCAGGGACACTTCCATAGCCCTGGGCATGAATCCTGAGCTCGAGTGGGTGAAATTTCAAAATATTTTCAAAGTCCTTTTTTCACCGTTTGGATGCATTTCCCCGGGCGGCCAGTGGGGGGCGCCGGTCCCCGGACCCATGCATGACATCCCCCGGGTCAGGGCTACCTTCTGCGTGTTTAGTTGGGTGGAAATATGGATGTTTTTTTTTCCGGGGGGAATACGCTTGCACGTGCCCAGGGACACTTCCATAGCCCTGGGCATGAATCCTGAGCTCGAGTGGGTGAAATTTCAAAATATTTTCAAAGTCCTTTTTTCACCGTTTGGATGCATTTCCCCGGGCGGCCAGTGGGGGGCGCCGGTCCCCGGACCCATGCATGACATCCCCCGGGTCAGGGCTACATTCTGCGTGTTTAGTTGGGTGGAAATATGGATTTTTTTTTCCGGGGGGAATACGCTTGCACGTGCCCAGGGACACTTCCATAGCCCTGGGCATGAATCCTGGGCTCGAGTGGGTGAAATTTCAAAATATTTTCAGTCCTTTTTTCACCGTTTGGATGCATTTCCCCGGGCGACCAGCGGGGGGCGCCGGTCCCCGGACCCATGCATGACATCCCCCGGGTCAGGGCTACCTTCTGCGTGTTTAGTTGGGTGGAAATATGGATGTTTTTTTTTTTCCCGGGGGGAATACGCTTGCACGTGCCCAGGGACACTTCCATAGCCCTGGGCATGAATCCTGAGCTCGAGTGGGTGAAATTTCAAAATATTTTCAAAGTCCTTTTTTCACCGTTTGGATGCATTTCCCCGGGCGGCCAGTGGGGGGCGCCGGTCCCCGGACCCATGCATGACATCCCCCGGGTCAGGGCTACATTCTGCGTGTTTAGTTGGGTGGAAATATGGATTTTTTTTCCGGGGGGAATACGCTTGCACGTGCCCAGGGACACTTCCATAGCCCTGGGCATGAATCCTGGGCTCGAGTGGGTGAAATTTCAAAATATATTCAAAGTCCTTTTTTCACCGTTTGGATGCATTTCCCCGGGCGGCCAGCGGGGGGCGCCGGTCCCCGGACCCATGCATGACATCCCCCGGGTCAGGGCTACCTTCTGCGTGTTTAGTTGGGTGGAAATATGGATGTTTTTTTTTCCGGGGGGAATACGCTTGCACGTGCCCAGGGACACTTCCATAGCCCTGGGCATGAATCCTGAGCTCGAGTGGGTGAAATTTCAAAATATTTTCAGTCCTTTTTTCACCGTTTGGATGCATTTCCCCGGGCGGCCAGTGGGGGGCGCCGGTCCCCGGACCCATGCATGACATCCCCCGGGTCAGGGCTACCTTCTGCGTGTTTAGTTGGGTGGAAATATGGATGTTTTTTTTTCCGGGGGGAATACGCTTGCACGTGCCCAGGGACACTTCCATAGCCCTGGGCATGAATCCTGAGCTCGAGTGGGTGAAATTTCAAAATATTTTCAAAGTCCTTTTTTCACCATTTGGATGCATTTCCCCGGGCGGCCAGTGGGGGGCGCCGGTCCCCGGACCCATGCATGACATCCCCCGGGTCAGGGCTACATTCTGCGTGTTTAGTTGGGTGGAAATATGGATTTTTTTTTTCCGGGGGGAATACGCTTGCACGTGCCCAGGGACACTTCCATAGCCCTGGGCATGAATCCTGGGCTCGAGTGGGTGAAATTTCAAAATATTTTCAAAGTCCTTTTTTCACCGTTTGGATGCATTTCCCCGGGCGACCAGCGGGGGGCGCCGGTCCCCGGACCCATGCATGACATCCCCCGGGTCAGGGCTACCTTCTGCGTGTTTAGTTGGGTGGAAATATGGATGTTTTTTTTTTCCGGGGGGAATACGCTTGCACGTGCCCAGGGACACTTCCATAGCCCTGGGCATGAATCCTGAGCTCGAGTGGGTGAAATTTCAAAATATTTTCAAAGTCCTTTTTTCACCGTTTGGATGCATTTCCCCGGGCGACCAGCGGGGGGCGCCGGTCCCCGGACCCATGCATGACATCCCCCGGGTCAGGGCTACCTTCTGCGTGTTTAGTTGGGTGGAAATATGGATGTTTTTTTTTTCCCGGGGGAAATACGCTTGCACGTGCCCAGGGACACTTCCATAGCCCTGGGCATGAATCCTGAGCTCGAGTGGGTGAAATTTCAAAATATTTTCAAAGTCCTTTTTTCACCGTTTGGATGCATTTCCCCGGGCGGCCAGTGGGGGGCGCCGGTCCCCGGACCCATGCATGACATCCCCCGGGTCAGGGCTACCTTCTGCGTGTTTAGTTGGGTGGAAATATGGATGTTTTTTTTTCCGGGGGGAATACGCTTGCACGTGCCCAGGGACACTTCCATAGCCCTGGGCATGAATCCTGGGCTCGAGTGGGTGAAATTTCAAAATATTTTCAGTCCTTTTTTCACCGTTTGGATGCATTTCCCCGGGCGACCAGCGGGGGGCGCCGGTCCCCGGACCCATGCATGACATCCCCCGGGTCAGGGCTACCTTCTGCGTGTTTAGTTGGGTGGAAATATGGATGTTTTTTTTTTCCCGGGGGGAATACGCTTGCACGTGCCCAGGGACACTTCCATAGCCCTGGGCATGAATCCTGAGCTCGAGTGGGTGAAATTTCAAAATATTTTCAAAGTCCTTTTTTCACCGTTTGGATGCATTTCCCCGGGCGGCCAGTGGGGGCGCCGGTCCCCGGACCCATGCATGACATCCCCCGGGTCAGGGCTACCTTCTGCGTGTTTAGTTGGGTGGAAATATGGATGTTTTTTTTTCCGGGGGGAATACGCTTGCACGTGCCCAGGGACACTTCCATAGCCCTGGGCATGAATCCTGAGCTCGAGTGGGTGAAATTTCAAAATATTTTCAAAGTCCTTTTTTCACCGTTTGGATGCATTTCCCCGGGCGGCCAGTGGGGGGCGCCGGTCCCCGGACCCATGCATGACATCCCCCGGGTCAGGGCTACATTCTGCGTGTTTAGTTGGGTGGAAATATGGATTTTTTTTCCGGGGGGAATACGCTTGCACGTGCCCAGGGACACTTCCATAGCCCTGGGCATGAATCCTGGGCTCGAGTGGGTGAAATTTCAAAATATATTCAAAGTCCTTTTTTCACCGTTTGAATGCATTTCCCCGGGCGGCCAGCGGGGGGCGCCGGTCCCCGGACCCATGCATGACATCCCCCGGGTCAGGGCTACCTTCTGCGTGTTTAGTTGGGTGGAAATATGGATGTTTTTTTTTCCGGGGGGAATACGCTTGCACGTGCCCAGGGACACTTCCATAGCCCTGGGCATGAATCCTGAGCTCGAGTGGGTGAAATTTCAAAATATTTTCAAAGTCCTTTTTTCACCGTTTGGATGCATTTCCCCGGGCGGCCAGTGGGGGGCGCCGGTCCCCGGACCCATGCATGACATCCCCCGGGTCAGGGCTACCTTCTGCGTGTTTAGTTGGGTGGAAATATGGATGTTTTTTTTTCCGGGGGGAATACGCTTGCACGTGCCCAGGGACACTTCCATAGCCCTGGGCATGAATCCTGAGCTCGAGTGGGTGAAATTTCAAAATATTTTCAAAGTCCTTTTTTCACCGTTTGGATGCATTTCCCCGGGCGGCCAGTGGGGGGCGCCGGTCCCCGGACCCATGCATGACATCCCCCGGGTCAGGGCTACCTTCTGCGTGTTTAGTTGGGTGGAAATATGGATGTTTTTTTTTTCCGGGGGGAATACGCTTGCACGTGCCCAGGGACACTTCCATAGCCCTGGGCATGAATCCTGAGCTCGAGTGGGTGAAATTTCAAAATATTTTCAAAGTCCTTTTTTCACCGTTTGGATGCATTTCCCCGGGCGGCCAGTGGGGGGCGCCGGTCCCCGGACCCATGCATGACATCCCCCGGGTCAGGGCTACCTTCTGCGTGTTTAGTTGGGTGGAAATATGGATGTTTTTTTTTCCGGGGGGAATACGCTTGCACGTGCCCAGGGACACTTCCATAGCCCTGGGCATGAATCCTGAGCTCGAGTGGGTGAAATTTCAAAATATTTTCAAAGTCCTTTTTTCACCGTTTGGATGCATTTCCCCGGGCGGCCAGTGGGGGGCGCCGGTCCCCGGACCCATGCATGACATCCCCCGGGTCAGGGCTACATTCTGCGTGTTTAGTTGGGTGGAAATATGGATTTTTTTTTTCCGGGGGGAATACGCTTGCACGTGCCCAGGGACACTTCCATAGCCCTGGGCATGAATCCTGGGCTCGAGTGGGTGAAATTTCAAAATATTTTCAGTCCTTTTTTCACCGTTTGGATGCATTTCCCCGGGCGACCAGCGGGGGGCGCCGGTCCCCGGACCCATGCATGACATCCCCCGGGTCAGGGCTACCTTCTGCGTGTTTAGTTGGGTGGAAATATGGATGTTTTTTTTTTCCCGGGGGGAATACGCTTGCACGTGCCCAGGGACACTTCCATAGCCCTGGGCATGAATCCTGAGCTCGAGTGGGTGAAATTTCAAAATATTTTCAAAGTCCTTTTTTCACCGTTTGGATGCATTTCCCCGGGCGGCCAGTGGGGGGCGCCGGTCCCCGGACCCATGCATGACATCCCCCGGGTCAGGGCTACCTTCTGCGTGTTTAGTTGGGTGGAAATATGGATGTTTTTTTTTCCGGGGGGAATACGCTTGCACGTGCCCAGGGACACTTCCATAGCCCTGGGCATGAATCCTGAGCTCGAGTGGGTGAAATTTCAAAATATTTTCAAAGTCCTTTTTTCACCGTTTGGATGCATTTCCCCGGGCGGCCAGTGGGGGGCGCCGGTCCCCGGACCCATGCATGACATCCCCCGGGTCAGGGCTACATTCTGCGTGTTTAGTTGGGTGGAAATATGGATTTTTTTTCCGGGGGGAATACGCTTGCATGTGCCCAGGGACACTTCCATAGCCCTGGGCATGAATCCTGGGCTCGAGTGGGTGAAATTTCAAAATATATTCAAAGTCCTTTTTTCACCGTTTGGATGCATTTCCCCGGGCGGCCAGCGGGGGGCGCCGGTCCCCGGACCCATGCATGACATCCCCCGGGTCAGGGCTACCTTCTGCGTGTTTAGTTGGGTGGAAATATGGATGTTTTTTTTCCGGGGGGAATACGCTTGCACGTGCCCAGGGACACTTCCATAGCCCTGGGCATGAATCCTGAGCTCGAGTGGGTGAAATTTCAAAATATTTTCAAAGTCCTTTTTTCACCGTTTGGATGCATTTCCCCGGGCGGCCAGTGGGGGGCGCCGGTCCCCGGACCCATGCATGACATCCCCCGGGTCAGGGCTACCTTCTGCGTGTTTAGTTGGGTGGAAATATGGATGTTTTTTTTTTCCGGGGGGAATACGCTTGCACGTGCCCAGGGACACTTCCATAGCCCTGGGCATGAATCCTGAGCTCGAGTGGGTGAAATTTCAAAATATTTTCAAAGTCCTTTTTTCACCGTTTGGATGCATTTCCCCGGGCGGCCAGTGGGGGGCGCCGGTCCCCGGACCCATGCATGACATGCCCCGGGTCAGGGCTACATTCTGCGTGTTTAGTTGGGTGGAAATATGGATTTTTTTTTCCGGGGGGAATACGCTTGCACGTGCCCAGGGACACTTCCATAGCCCTGGGCATGAATCCTGGGCTCGAGTGGGTGAAATTTCAAAATATTTTCAGTCCTTTTTTCACCGTTTGGATGCATTTCCCCGGGCGACCAGCGGGGGGCGCCGGTCCCCGGACCCATGCATGACATCCCCCGGGTCAGGGCTACCTTCTGCGTGTTTAGTTGGGTGGAAATATGGATGTTTTTTTTTCCGGGGGGAATACGCTTGCACGTGCCCAGGGACACTTCCATAGCCCTGGGCATGAATCCTGAGCTCGAGTGGGTGAAATTTCAAAATATTTTCAAAGTCCTTTTTTCACCGTTTGGATGCATTTCCCCGGGCGGCCAGTGGGGGGCACCGGTCGCCGGACCCATGCATGACATCCCCCGGGTCAGGGCTACCTTCTGCGTGTTTAGTTGGGTGGAAATATGGATGTTTTTTTTTTCCGGGGGGAATACGCTTGCACGTGCCCAGGGACACTTCCATAGCCCTGGGCATGAATCCTGAGCTCGAGTGGGTGAAATTTCAAAATATTTTCAAAGTCCTTTTTTCACCGTTTGGATGCATTTCCCCGGGCGGCCAGTGGGGGGCGCCGGTCCCCGGACCCATGCATGACATGCCCCGGGTCAGGGCTACATTCTGCGTGTTTAGTTGGGTGGAAATATGGATTTTTTTTTCCGGGGGGAATACGCTTGCACGTGCCCAGGGACACTTCCATAGCCCTGGGCATGAATCCTGGGCTCGAGTGGGTGAAATTTCAAAATATTTTCAGTCCTTTTTTCACCGTTTGGATGCATTTCCCCGGGCGACCAGCGGGGGGCGCCGGTCCCCGGACCCATGCATGACATCCCCCGGGTCAGGGCTACCTTCTGCGTGTTTAGTTGGGTGGAAATATGGATGTTTTTTTTTCCCGGGGGGAATACGCTTGCACGTGCCCAGGGACACTTCCATTGCCCTGGGCATGAATCCTGAGCTCGAGTGGGTGAAATTTCAAAATATTTTCAAAGTCCTTTTTTCACCGTTTGGATGCATTTCCCCGGGCGGCCAGTGGGGGGCGCCGGTCCCCGGACCCATGCATGACATCCCCCGGGTCAGGGCTACCTTCTGCGTGTTTAGTTGGGTGGAAATATGGATGTTTTTTTTTCCGGGGGGAATACGCTTGCACGTGCCCAGGGACACTTCCATAGCCCTGGGCATGAATCCTGAGCTCGAGTGGGTGAAATTTCAAAATATTTTCAGTCCTTTTTTCACCGTTTGGATGCATTTCCCCGGGCGGCCAGTGGGGGGCGCCGGTCCCCGGACCCATGCATGACATCCCCCGGGTCAGGGCTACCTTCTGCGTGTTTAGTTGGGTGGAAATATTGATGTTTTTTTTTCCGGGGGGAATACGCTTGCACGTGCCCAGGGACACTTCCATAGCCCTGGGCATGAATCCTGAGCTCGAGTGGGTGAAATTTCAAAATATTTTCAAAGTCCTTTTTTCACCGTTTGGATGCATTTCCCCGGGCGGCCAGTGGGGGGCGCCGGTCCCCGGACCCATGCATGACATCCCCCGGGTCAGGGCTACCTTTTGCGTGTTTAGTTGGGTGGAAATATGGATGTTTTTTTTTCCGGGGGGAATACGCTTGCACGTGCCCAGGGACACTTCCATAGCCCTGGGCATGAATCCTGAGCTCGAGTGGGTGAAATTTCAAAATATTTTCAAAGTCCTTTTTTCACCGTTTGGATGCATTTCCCTGGGCGGCCAGTGGGGGGCGCCGGTCCCCGGACCCATGCATGACATCCCCCGGGTCAGGGCTACATTCTGCGTGTTTAGTTGGGTGGAAATATGGATTTTTTTTTTCTGGGGGGAATACGCTTGCACGTGCCCAGGGACACTTCCATAGCCCTGGGCATGAATCCTGGGCTCGAGTGGGTGAAATTTCAAAATATTTTCAGTCCTTTTTTCACCGTTTGGATGCATTTCCCCGGGCGACCAGCGGGGGGCGCCGGTCCCCGGACCCATGCATGACATCCCCCGGGTCAGGGCTACCTTCTGCGTGTTTAGTTGGGTGGAAATATGGATGTTTTTTTTCCCGGGGGGAATACGCTTGCACGTGCCCAGGGACACTTCCATAGCCCTGGGCATGAATCCTGAGCTCGAGTGGGTGAAATTTCAAAATATTTTCAAAGTCCTTTTTTCACCGTTTGGATGCATTTCCCCGGGCGGCCAGTGGGGGGCGCCGGTCCCCGGACCCATGCATGACATCCCCCGGGTCAGGGCTACATTCTGCGTGTTTAGTTGGGTGGAAATATGGATTTTTTTTTTCCGGGGGGAATACGCTTGCACGTGCCCAGGGACACTTCCATAGCCCTGGGCATGAATCCTGGGCTCGAGTGGGTGAAATTTCAAAATATTTTCAAAGTCCTTTTTTCACCGTTTGGATGCATTTCCCCGGGCGGCCAGTGGGGGGCGCCGGTCCCCGGACCCATGCATGACATCCCCCGGGTCAGGGCTACCTTCTGCGTGTTTAGTTGGGTAGAAATATGGATGTTTTTTTTTTCCCGGGGGGAATACGCTTGCACGTGCCCAGGGACACTTCCATAGCCCTGGGCATGAATCCTGAGCTCGAGTGGGTGAAATTTCAAAATATTTTCAAAGTCCTTTTTTCACCGTTTGGATGCATTTCCCCGGGCGGCCAGTGGGGGGCGCCGGTCCCCGGACCCATGCATGACATCCCCCGGGTCAGGGCTACCTTCTGCGTGTTTAGTTGGGTGGAAATATGGATGTTTTTTTTTCCGGGGGGAATACGCTTGCACGTGCCCAGGGACACTTCCATAGCCCTGGGCATGAATCCTGAGCTCGAGTGGGTGAAATTTCAAAATATTTTCAAAGTCCTTTTTTCACCATTTGGATGCATTTCCCCGGGCGGCCAGTGGGGGGCGCCGGTCCCCGGACCCATGCATGACATCCCCCGGGTCAGGGCTACATTCTGCGTGTTTAGTTGGGTGGAAATATGGATTTTTTTTTCCCGGGGGGAATACGCTTGCACGTGCCCAGGGACACTTCCATAGCCCTGGGCATGAATCCTGGGCTCGAGTGGGTGAAATTTCAAAATATTTTCAAAGTCCTTTTTTCACCGTTTGGATGCATTTCCCCGGGCGACCAGCGGGGGGCGCCGGTCCCCCGACCCATGCATGACATCCCCCGGGTCAGGGCTACCTTCTGCGTGTTTAGTTGGGTGGAAATATGGATGTTTTTTTTTCCGGGGGGAATACGCTTGCACGTGCCCAGGGACACTTCCATAGCCCTGGGCATGAATCCTGAGCTCGAGTGGGTGAAATTTCAAAATATTTTCAAAGTCCTTTTTTCACCGTTTGGATGCATTTCCCCGGGCGGCCAGTGGGGGGCGCCGGTCCCCGGACCCATGCATGACATCCCCCGGGTCAGGGCTACATTCTGCGTGTTTAGTTGGGTGGAAATATGGATTTTTTTTCCGGGGGGAATACGCTTGCATGTGCCCAGGGACACTTCCATAGCCCTGGGCATGAATCCTGGGCTCGAGTGGGTGAAATTTCAAAATATATTCAAAGTCCTTTTTTCACCGTTTGGATGCATTTCCCCGGGCGGCCAGCGGGGGGCGCCGGTCCCCGGACCCATGCATGACATCCCCCGGGTCAGGGCTACCTTCTGCGTGTTTAGTTGGGTGGAAATATGGATGTTTTTTTTCCGGGGGGAATACGCTTGCACGTGCCCAGGGACACTTCCATAGCCCTGGGCATGAATCCTGAGCTCGAGTGGGTGAAATTTCAAAATATTTTCAAAGTCCTTTTTTCACCGTTTGGATGCATTTCCCCGGGCGGCCAGTGGGGGGCGCCGGTCCCCGGACCCATGCATGACATCCCCCGGGTCAGGGCTACCTTCTGCGTGTTTAGTTGGGTGGAAATATGGATGTTTTTTTTTCCGGGGGGAATACGCTTGCACGTGCCCAGGGACACTTCCATAGCCCTGGGCATGAATCCTGAGCTCGAGTGGGTGAAATTTCAAAATATTTTCAAAGTCCTTTTTTCACCGTTTGGATGCATTTCCCCGGGCGGCCAGTGGGGGGCGCCGGTCCCCGGACCCATGCATGACATCCCCCGGGTCAGGGCTACATTCTGCGTGTTTAGTTGGGTGGAAATATGGATTTTTTTTCCGGGGGGAATACGCTTGCATGTGCCCAGGGACACTTCCATAGCCCTGGGCATGAATCCTGGGCTCGAGTGGGTGAAATTTCAAAATATATTCAAAGTCCTTTTTTCACCGTTTGGATGCATTTCCCCGGGCGGCCAGCGGGGGGCGCCGGTCCCCGGACCCATGCATGACATCCCCCGGGTCAGGGCTACCTTCTGCGTGTTTAGTTGGGTGGAAATATGGATGTTTTTTTTCCGGGGGGAATACGCTTGCACGTGCCCAGGGACACTTCCATAGCCCTGGGCATGAATCCTGAGCTCGAGTGGGTGAAATTTCAAAATATTTTCAAAGTCCTTTTTTCACCGTTTGGATGCATTTCCCCGGGCGGCCAGTGGGGGGCGCCGGTCCCCGGACCCATGCATGACATCCCCCGGGTCAGGGCTACCTTCTGCGTGTTTAGTTGGGTGGAAATATGGATGTTTTTTTTTTCCGGGGGGAATACGCTTGCACGTGCCCAGGGACACTTCCATAGCCCTGGGCATGAATCCTGAGCTCGAGTGGGTGAAATTTCAAAATATTTTCAAAGTCCTTTTTTCACCGTTTGGATGCATTTCCCCGGGCGGCCAGTGGGGGGCGCCGGTCCCCGGACCCATGCATGACATGCCCCGGGTCAGGGCTACATTCTGCGTGTTTAGTTGGGTGGAAATATGGATTTTTTTTTCCGGGGGGAATACGCTTGCACGTGCCCAGGGACACTTCCATAGCCCTGGGCATGAATCCTGGGCTCGAGTGGGTGAAATTTCAAAATATTTTCAGTCCTTTTTTCACCGTTTGGATGCATTTCCCCGGGCGACCAGCGGGGGGCGCCGGTCCCCGGACCCATGCATGACATCCCCCGGGTCAGGGCTACCTTCTGCGTGTTTAGTTGGGTGGAAATATGGATGTTTTTTTTTCCGGGGGGAATACGCTTGCACGTGCCCAGGGACACTTCCATAGCCCTGGGCATGAATCCTGAGCTCGAGTGGGTGAAATTTCAAAATATTTTCAAAGTCCTTTTTTCACCGTTTGGATGCATTTCCCCGGGCGGCCAGTGGGGGGCGCCGGTCGCCGGACCCATGCATGACATCCCCCGGGTCAGGGCTACCTTCTGCGTGTTTAGTTGGGTGGAAATATGGATGTTTTTTTTTTCCGGGGGGAATACGCTTGCACGTGCCCAGGGACACTTCCATAGCCCTGGGCATGAATCCTGAGCTCGAGTGGGTGAAATTTCAAAATATTTTCAAAGTCCTTTTTTCACCGTTTGGATGCATTTCCCCGGGCGGCCAGTGGGGGGCGCCGGTCCCCGGACCCATGCATGACATGCCCCGGGTCAGGGCTACATTCTGCGTGTTTAGTTGGGTGGAAATATGGATTTTTTTTTCCGGGGGGAATACGCTTGCACGTGCCCAGGGACACTTCCATAGCCCTGGGCATGAATCCTGGGCTCGAGTGGGTGAAATTTCAAAATATTTTCAGTCCTTTTTTCACCGTTTGGATGCATTTCCCCGGGCGACCAGCGGGGGGCGCCGGTCCCCGGACCCATGCATGACATCCCCCGGGTCAGGGCTACCTTCTGCGTGTTTAGTTGGGTGGAAATATGGATGTTTTTTTTTCCCGGGGGGAATACGCTTGCACGTGCCCAGGGACACTTCCATTGCCCTGGGCATGAATCCTGAGCTCGAGTGGGTGAAATTTCAAAATATTTTCAAAGTCCTTTTTTCACCGTTTGGATGCATTTCCCCGGGCGGCCAGTGGGGGGCGCCGGTCCCCGGACCCATGCATGACATCCCCCGGGTCAGGGCTACCTTCTGCGTGTTTAGTTGGGTGGAAATATGGATGTTTTTTTTTCCGGGGGGAATACGCTTGCACGTGCCCAGGGACACTTCCATAGCCCTGGGCATGAATCCTGAGCTCGAGTGGGTGAAATTTCAAAATATTTTCAGTCCTTTTTTCACCGTTTGGATGCATTTCCCCGGGCGGCCAGTGGGGGGCGCCGGTCCCCGGACCCATGCATGACATCCCCCGGGTCAGGGCTACCTTCTGCGTGTTTAGTTGGGTGGAAATATTGATGTTTTTTTTTCCGGGGGGAATACGCTTGCACGTGCCCAGGGACACTTCCATAGCCCTGGGCATGAATCCTGAGCTCGAGTGGGTGAAATTTCAAAATATTTTCAAAGTCCTTTTTTCACCGTTTGGATGCATTTCCCCGGGCGGCCAGTGGGGGGCGCCGGTCCCCGGACCCATGCATGACATCCCCCGGGTCAGGGCTACCTTCTGCGTGTTTAGTTGGGTGGAAATATGGATGTTTTTTTTTCCGGGGGGAATACGCTTGCACGTGCCCAGGGACACTTCCATAGCCCTGGGCATGAATCCTGAGCTCGAGTGGGTGAAATTTCAAAATATTTTCAAAGTCCTTTTTTCACCGTTTGGATGCATTTCCCTGGGCGGCCAGTGGGGGGCGCCGGTCCCCGGACCCATGCATGACATCCCCCGGGTCAGGGCTACATTCTGCGTGTTTAGTTGGGTGGAAATATGGATTTTTTTTTTCTGGGGGGAATACGCTTGCACGTGCCCAGGGACACTTCCATAGCCCTGGGCATGAATCCTGGGCTCGAGTGGGTGAAATTTCAAAATATTTTCAGTCCTTTTTTCACCGTTTGGATGCATTTCCCCGGGCGACCAGCGGGGGGCGCCGGTCCCCGGACCCATGCATGACATCCCCCGGGTCAGGGCTACCTTCTGCGTGTTTAGTTGGGTGGAAATATGGATGTTTTTTTTCCCGGGGGGAATACGCTTGCACGTGCCCAGGGACACTTCCATAGCCCTGGGCATGAATCCTGAGCTCGAGTGGGTGAAATTTCAAAATATTTTCAAAGTCCTTTTTTCACCGTTTGGATGCATTTCCCCGGGCGGCCAGTGGGGGGCGCCGGTCCCCGGACCCATGCATGACATCCCCCGGGTCAGGGCTACATTCTGCGTGTTTAGTTGGGTGGAAATATGGATTTTTTTTTTCCGGGGGGAATACGCTTGCACGTGCCCAGGGACACTTCCATAGCCCTGGGCATGAATCCTGGGCTCGAGTGGGTGAAATTTCAAAATATTTTCAAAGTCCTTTTTTCACCGTTTGGATGCATTTCCCCGGGCGGCCAGTGGGGGGCGCCGGTCCCCGGACCCATGCATGACATCCCCCGGGTCAGGGCTACCTTCTGCGTGTTTAGTTGGGTGGAAATATGGATGTTTTTTTTTCCGGGGGGAATACGCTTGCACGTGCCCAGGGACACTTCCATAGCCCTGGGCATGAATCCTGAGCTCGAGTGGGTGAAATTTCAAAATATTTTCAAAGTCCTTTTTTCACCATTTGGATGCATTTCCCCGGGCGGCCAGTGGGGGGCGCCGGTCCCCGGACCCATGCATGACATCCCCCGGGTCAGGGCTACATTCTGCGTGTTTAGTTGGGTGGAAATATGGATTTTTTTTTCCCGGGGGGAATACGCTTGCACGTGCCCAGGGACACTTCCATAGCCCTGGGCATGAATCCTGGGCTCGAGTGGGTGAAATTTCAAAATATTTTCAAAGTCCTTTTTTCACCGTTTGGATGCATTTCCCCGGGCGACCAGCGGGGGGCGCCGGTCCCCCGACCCATGCATGACATCCCCCGGGTCAGGGCTACCTTCTGCGTGTTTAGTTGGGTGGAAATATGGATGTTTTTTTTTCCGGGGGGAATACGCTTGCACGTGCCCAGGGACACTTCCATAGCCACGTGCCCAGGGACACTTCCATAGCCCTGGGCATGAATCCTGGGCTCGAGTGGGTGAAATTTCAAAATATTTTCAAAGTCCTTTTTTCACCGTTTGGATGCATTTCCCCGGGCGACCAGCGGGGGGCGCCGGTCCCCGGACCCATGCATGACATCCCCCGGGTCAGGGCTACCTTCTGCGTGTTTAGTTGGGTGGAAATATGGATGTTTTTTTTTCCGGGGGGAATACGCTTGCACGTGCCCTGGGACACTTCCATAGCCCTGGGCATGAATCCTGAGCTCGAGTGGGTGAAATTTCAAAATATTTTCAAAGTCCTTTTTTCACCGTTTGGATGCATTTCCCCGGGCGGCTAGTGGGGGGCGCCGGTCCCCGGACCCATGCATGACATCCCCCGGGTCAGGGCTACCTTCTGCGTGTTTAGTTGGGTGGAAATATGGATGTTTTTTTTTCCGGGGGGAATACGCTTGCACGTGCCCAGGGACACTTCCATAGCCCTGGGCATGAATCCTGAGCTCGAGTGGGTGAAATTTCAAAATATTTTCAAAGTCCTTTTTTCACCATTTGGATGCATTTCCCCGGGCGGCCAGTGGGGGGCGCCGGTCCCCGGACCCATGCATGACATCCCCCGGGTCAGGGCTACATTCTGCGTGTTTAGTTGGGTGGAAATATGGATTTTTTTTTCCGGGGGGAATACGCTTGCACGTGCCCAGGGACACTTCCATAGCCCTGGGCATGAATCCTGGGCTCGAGTGGGTGAAATTTCAAAATATTTTCAAAGTCCTTTTTTCACCGTTTGGATGCATTTCCCCGGGCGACCAGCGGGGGGCGCCGGTCCCCCGACCCATGCATGACATCCCCCGGGTCAGGGCTACCTTCTGCGTGTTTAGTTGGGTGGAAATATGGATGTTTTTTTTTCCGGGGGGAATACGCTTGCACGTGCCCAGGGACACTTCCATTGCCCTGGGCATGAATCCTGAGCTCGAGTGGGTGAAATTTCAAAATATTTTCAAAGTCCTTTTTTCACCGTTTGGATGCATTTCCCCGGGCGGCCAGTGGGGGGCGCCGGTCCCCGGACCCATGCATGACATCCCCCGGGTCAGGGCTACCTTCTGCGTGTTTAGTTGGGTGGAAATATGGATGTTTTTTTTTCCGGGGGGAATACGCTTGCACGTGCCCAGGGACACTTCCATAGCCCTGGGCATGAATCCTGAGCTCGAGTGGGTGAAATTTCAAAATATTTTCAGTCCTTTTTTCACCGTTTGGATGCATTTCCCCGGGCGGCCAGTGGGGGGCGCCGGTCCCCGGACCCATGCATGACATCCCCCGGGTCAGGGCTACCTTCTGCGTGTTTAGTTGGGTGGAAATATTGATGTTTTTTTTTCCGGGGGGAATACGCTTGCACGTGCCCAGGGACACTTCCATAGCCCTGGGCATGAATCCTGAGCTCGAGTGGGTGAAATTTCAAAATATTTTCAAAGTCCTTTTTTCACCGTTTGGATGCATTTCCCCGGGCGGCCAGTGGGGGGCGCCGGTCCCCGGACCCATGCATGACATCCCCCGGGTCAGGGCTACCTTCTGCGTGTTTAGTTGGGTGGAAATATGGATGTTTTTTTTTCCGGGGGGAATACGCTTGCACGTGCCCAGGGACACTTCCATAGCCCTGGGCATGAATCCTGAGCTCGAGTGGGTGAAATTTCAAAATATTTTCAAAGTCCTTTTTTCACCGTTTGGATGCATTTCCCTGGGCGGCCAGTGGGGGGCGCCGGTCCCCGGACCCATGCATGACATCCCCCGGGTCAGGGCTACATTCTGCGTGTTTAGTTGGGTGGAAATATGGATTTTTTTTTTCTGGGGGGAATACGCTTGCACGTGCCCAGGGACACTTCCATAGCCCTGGGCATGAATCCTGGGCTCGAGTGGGTGAAATTTCAAAATATTTTCAGTCCTTTTTTCACCGTTTGGATGCATTTCCCCGGGCGACCAGCGGGGGGCGCCGGTCCCCGGACCCATGCATGACATCCCCCGGGTCAGGGCTACCTTCTGCGTGTTTAGTTGGGTGGAAATATGGATGTTTTTTTTTCCCGGGGGAATACGCTTGCACGTGCCCAGGGACACTTCCATAGCCCTGGGCATGAATCCTGAGCTCGAGTGGGTGAAATTTCAAAATATTTTCAAAGTCCTTTTTTCACCGTTTGGATGCATTTCCCCGGGCGGCCAGTGGGGGGCGCCGGTCCCCGGACCCATGCATGACATCCCCCGGGTCAGGGCTACATTCTGCGTGTTTAGTTGGGTGGAAATATGGATTTTTTTTTTCCGGGGGGAATACGCTTGCACGTGCCCAGGGACACTTCCATAGCCCTGGGCATGAATCCTGGGCTCGAGTGGGTGAAATTTCAAAATATTTTCAAAGTCCTTTTTTCACCGTTTGGATGCATTTCCCCGGGCGGCCAGTGGGGGGCGCCGGTCCCCGGACCCATGCATGACATCCCCCGGGTCAGGGCTACCTTCTGCGTGTTTAGTTGGGTGGAAATATGGATGTTTTTTTTTTCCCGGGGGGAATACGCTTGCACGTGCCCAGGGACACTTCCATAGCCCTGGGCATGAATCCTGAGCTCGAGTGGGTGAAATTTCAAAATATTTTCAAAGTCCTTTTTTCACCGTTTGGATGCATTTCCCCGGGCGGCCAGTGGGGGGCGCCGGTCCCCGGACCCATGCATGACATCCCCCGGGTCAGGGCTACCTTCTGCGTGTTTAGTTGGGTGGAAATATGGATGTTTTTTTTTCCGGGGGGAATACGCTTGCACGTGCCCAGGGACACTTCCATAGCCCTGGGCATGAATCCTGAGCTCGAGTGGGTGAAATTTCAAAATATTTTCAAAGTCCTTTTTTCACCATTTGGATGCATTTCCCCGGGCGGCCAGTGGGGGGCGCCGGTCCCCGGACCCATGCATGACATCCCCCGGGTCAGGGCTACATTCTGCGTGTTTAGTTGGGTGGAAATATGGATTTTTTTTTTCCGGGGGGAATACGCTTGCACGTGCCCAGGGACACTTCCATAGCCCTGGGCATGAATCCTGGGCTCGAGTGGGTGAAATTTCAAAATATTTTCAAAGTCCTTTTTTCACCGTTTGGATGCATTTCCCCGGGCGACCAGCGGGGGGCGCCGGTCCCCCGACCCATGCATGACATCCCCCGGGTCAGGGCTACCTTCTGCGTGTTTAGTTGGGTGGAAATATGGATGTTTTTTTTTCCGGGGGGAATACGCTTGCACGTGCCCAGGGACACTTCCATAGCCACGTGCCCAGGGACACTTCCATAGCCCTGGGCATGAATCCTGGGCTCGAGTGGGTGAAATTTCAAAATATTTTCAAAGTCCTTTTTTCACCGTTTGGATGCATTTCCCCGGGCGACCAGCGGGGGGCGCCGGTCCCCGGACCCATGCATGACATCCCCCGGGTCAGGGCTACCTTCTGCGTGTTTAGTTGGGTGGAAGTATGGATGTTTTTTTTTCGGGGGGAATACGCTTGCACGTGCCCAGGGACACTTCCATAGCCCTGGGCATGAATCCTGAGCTCGAGTGGGTGAAATTTCAAAATATTTTCAAAGTCCTTTTTTCACCGTTTGGATGCATTTCCCCGGGCGGCTAGTGGGGGGCGCCGGTCCCCGGACCCATGCATGACATCCCCCGGGTCAGGGCTACATTCTGCGTGTTTAGTTGGGTGGAAATATGGATTTTTTTTTCCGGGGGGAATACGCTTGCACGTGCCCAGGGACACTTCCATAGCCCTGGGCATGAATCCTGGGCTCGAGTGGGTGAAATTTCAAAATATTTTCAAAGTCCTTTTTTCACCGTTTGGATGCATTTCCCCGGGCGACCAGCGGGGGGCGCCGGTCCCCCGACCCATGCATGACATCCCCCGGGTCAGGGCTACCTTCTGCGTGTTTAGTTGGGTGGAAATATGGATGTTTTTTTTTCCGGGGGGAATACGCTTGCACGTGCCCAGGGACACTTCCATAGCCCTGGGCATGAATCCTGAGCTCGAGTGGGTGAAATTTCAAAATATTTTCAAAGTCCTTTTTTCACCGTTTGGATGCATTTCCCCGGGCGACCAGCGGGGGGCGCCGGTCCCCGGACCCATGCATGACATCCCCCGGGTCAGGGCTACCTTCTGCGTGTTTAGTTGGGTGGAAATATGGATGTTTTTTTTTTCCCGGGGGGAATACGCTTGCACGTGCCCAGGGACACTTCCATAGCCCTGGGCATGAATCCTGAGCTCGAGTGGGTGAAATTTCAAAATATTTTCAAAGTCCTTTTTTCACCGTTTGGATGCATTTCCCCGGGCGGCCAGTGGGGGGTGCCGGTCCCCGGACCCATGCATGACATCCCCCGGGTCAGGGCTACCTTCTGCGTGTTTAGTTGGGTGGAAATATGGATGTTTTTTTTTCCGGGGGGAATACGCTTGCACGTGCCCAGGGACACTTCCATAGCCCTGGGCATGAATCCTGAGCTCGAGTGGGTGAAATTTCAAAATATTTTCAGTCCTTTTTTCACCGTTTGGATGCATTTCCCCGGGCGGCCAGTGGGGGGCGCCGGTTCCCGGACCCATGCATGACATCCCCCGGGTCAGGGCTACATTCTGCGTGTTTAGTTGGGTGGAAATATGGATTTTTTTTTTCCGGGGGGAATACGCTTGCACGTGCCCAGGGACACTTCCATAGCCCTGGGCATGAATCCTGGGCTCGAGTGGGTGAAATTTCAAAATATTTTCAAAGTCCTTTTTTCACCGTTTGGATGCATTTCCCCGGGCGACCAGCGGGGGGCGCCGGTCCCCGGACCCATGCATGACATCCCCCGGGTCAGGGCTACCTTCTGCGTGTTTAGTTGGGTGGAAATATGGATGTTTTTTTTTTCCGGGGGGAATACGCTTGCACGTGCCCAGGGACACTTCCATAGCCCTGGGCATGAATCCTGAGCTCGAGTGGGTGAAATTTCAAAATATTTTCAAAGTCCTTTTTTCACCATTTGGATGCATTTCCCCGGGCGGCCAGTGGGGGGCGCCGGTCCCCGGACCCATGCATGACATCCCCCGGGTCAGGGCTACATTCTGCGTGTTTAGTTGGGTGGAAATATGGATTTTTTTTTTCCGGGGGGAATACGCTTGCACGTGCCCAGGGACACTTCCATAGCCCTGGGCATGAATCCTGGGCTCGAGTGGGTGAAATTTCAAAATATTTTCAAAGTCCTTTTTCACCGTTTGGATGCATTTCCCCGGGCGACCAGCGGGGGGCGCCGGTCCCCGGACCCATGCATGACATCCCCCGGGTCAGGGCTACCTTCTGCGTGTTTAGTTGGGTGGAAATATGGATGTTTTTTTTTTCCGGGGGAATACGCTTGCACGTGCCCAGGGACACTTCCATAGCCCTGGGCATGAATCCTGAGCTCGAGTGGGTGAAATTTCAAAATATTTTCAAAGTCCTTTTTTCATCGTTTGGATGCATTTCCCCGGGCGGCCAGTGGGGGGCGCCGGTCCCCGGACCCATGCATGACATCCCCCGGGTCAGGGCTACATTCTGCGTGTTTAGTTGGGTGGAAATATGGATTTTTTTTTTCCGGGGGGAATACGCTTGCACGTGCCCAGGGGACACTTCCATAGCCCTGGGCATGAATCCTGGGCTCGAGTGGGTGAAATTTCAAAATATTTTCAGTCCTTTTTTCACCGTTTGGATGCATTTCCCCGGGCGACCAGCGGGGGCGCCGGTCCCCCGACCCATGCATGACATCCCCCGGGTCAGGGCTACCTTCTGCGTGTTTAGTTGGGTGGAAATATGGATGTTTTTTTTTCCGGGGGGAATACGCTTGCACGTGCCCAGGGACACTTCCATAGCCCTGGGCATGAATCCTGAGCTCGAGTGGGTGAAATTTCAAAATATTTTCAAAGTCTTTTTTCACCGTTTGGATGCATTTCCCCGGGCGACCAGCGGGGGGCGCCGGTCCCCGGACCCATGCATGACATCCCCCGGGTCAGGGCTACCTTCTGCGTGTTTAGTTGGGTGGAAATATGGATGTTTTTTTTTTCCCCGGGGGAATACGCTTGCACGTGCCCAGGGACACTTCCATAGCCCTGGGCATGAATCCTGAGCTCGAGTGGGTGAAATTTCAAAATATTTTCAAAGTCCTTTTTTCACCGTTTGGATGCATTTCCCCGGGCGGCCAGTGGGGGGTGCCGGTCCCCGGACCCATGCATGACATCCCCCGGGTCAGGGCTACCTTCTGCGTGTTTAGTTGGGTGGAAATATGGATGTTTTTTTTTTCCGGGGGGAATACGCTTGCACGTGCCCAGGGACACTTCCATAGCCCTGGGCATGAATCCTGAGCTCGAGTGGGTGAAATTTCAAAATATTTTCAGTCCTTTTTTCACCGTTTGGATGCATTTCCCCGGGCGGCCAGTGGGGGGCGCCGGTTCCCGGACCCATGCATGACATCCCCCGGGTCAGGGCTACATTCTGCGTGTTTAGTTGGGTGGAAATATGGATTTTTTTTTTTCCGGGGGGAATACGCTTGCACGTGCCCAGGGACACTTCCATAGCCCTGGGCATGAATCCTGGGCTCGAGTGGGTGAAATTTCAAAATATTTTCAGTCCTTTTTTCACCGTTTGGATGCATTTCCCCGGGCGACCAGCGGGGGGCGCCGGTCCCCGGACCCATGCATGACATCCCCCGGGTCAGGGCTACCTTCTGCGTGTTTAGTTGGGTGGAAATATGGATGTTTTTTTTTCCGGGGGGAATACGCTTGCACGTGCCCAGGGACACTTCCATAGCCCTGGGCATGAATCCTGAGCTCGAGTGGGTGAAATTTCAAAATATTTTCAAAGTCCTTTTTTCACCATTTGGATGCATTTCCCCGGGCGGCCAGTGGGGGGCGCCGGTCCCCGGACCCATGCATGACATCCCCCGGGTCAGGGCTACATTCTGCGTGTTTAGTTGGGTGGAAATATGGATTTTTTTTTTCCGGGGGGAATACGCTTGCACGTGCCCAGGGACACTTCCATAGCCCTGGGCATGAATCCTGGGCTCGAGTGGGTGAAATTTCAAAATATTTTCAAAGTCCTTTTTTCACCGTTTGGATGCATTTCCCCGGGCGACCAGCGGGGGGCGCCGGTCCCCGGACCCATGCATGACATCCCCCGGGTCAGGGCTACCTTCTGCGTGTTTAGTTGGGTGGAAATATGGATGTTTTTTTTTTCCGGGGGGAATACGCTTGCACGTGCCCAGGGACACTTCCATAGCCCTGGGCATGAATCCTGAGCTCGAGTGGGTGAAATTTCAAAATATTTTCAAAGTCCTTTTTTCATCGTTTGGATGCATTTCCCCGGGCGGCCAGTGGGGGGCGCCGGTCCCCCGGACCCATGCATGACATCCCCCGGGTCAGGGCTACATTCTGCGTGTTTAGTTGGGTGGAAATATGGATTTTTTTTTTCCGGGGGGAATACGCTTGCACGTGCCCAGGGACACTTCCATAGCCCTGGGCATGAATCCTGGGCTCGAGTGGGTGAAATTTCAAAATATTTTCAGTCCTTTTTTCACCGTTGGATGCATTTCCCCGGGCGACCAGCGGGGGGCGCCGGTCCCCCGACCCATGCATGACATCCCCCGGGTCAGGGCTACCTTCTGCGTGTTTAGTTGGGTGGAAATATGGATGTTTTTTTTTCCGGGGGGAATACGCTTGCACGTGCCCAGGGACACTTCCATAGCCCTGGGCATGAATCCTGAGCTCGAGTGGGTGAAATTTCAAAATATTTTCAAAGTCCTTTTTTCACCGTTTGGATGCATTTCCCCGGGCGACCAGCGGGGGGCGCCGGTCCCCGGACCCATGCATGACATCCCCCGGGTCAGGGCTACCTTCTGCGTGTTTAGTTGGGTGGAAATATGGATGTTTTTTTTTTCCCGGGGGGAATACGCTTGCACGTGCCCAGGGACACTTCCATAGCCCTGGGCATGAATCCTGAGCTCGAGTGGGTGAAATTTCAAAATATTTTCAAAGTCCTTTTTTCACCGTTTGGATGCATTTCCCCGGGCGGCCAGTGGGGGGTGCCGGTCCCCGGACCCATGCATGACATCCCCCGGGTCAGGGCTACCTTCTGCGTGTTTAGTTGGGTGGAAATATGGATGTTTTTTTTTCCAGGGGGAATACGCTTGCACGTGCCCAGGGACACTTCCATAGCCCTGGGCATGAATCCTGAGCTCGAGTGGGTGAAATTTCAAAATATTTTCAGTCCTTTTTTCACCGTTTGGATGCATTTCCCCGGGCGGCCAGTGGGGGGCGCCGGTTCCCGGACCCATGCATGACATCCCCCGGGTCAGGGCTACATTCTGCGTGTTTAGTTGGGTGGAAATATGGATTTTTTTTTTCCGGGGGGAATACGCTTGCACGTGCCCAGGGACACTTCCATAGCCCTGGGCATGAATCCTGGGCTCGAGTGGGTGAAATTTCAAAATATTTTCAGTCCTTTTTTCACCGTTTGGATGCATTTCCCCGGGCGACCAGCGGGGGGCGCCGGTCCCCGGACCCATGCATGACATCCCCCGGGTCAGGGCTACCTTCTGCGTGTTTAGTTGGGTGGAAATATGGATGTTTTTTTTTCCGGGGGGAATACGCTTGCACGTGCCCAGGGACACTTCCATAGCCCTGGGCATGAATCCTGAGCTCGAGTGGGTGAAATTTCAAAATATTTTCAAAGTCCTTTTTTCACCATTTGGATGCATTTCCCCGGGCGGCCAGTGGGGGGCGCCGGTCCCCGGACCCATGCATGACATCCCCCGGGTCAGGGCTACATTCTGCGTGTTTAGTTGGGTGGAAATATGGATTTTTTTTTTTCCGGGGGGAATACGCTTGCACGTGCCCAGGGACACTTCCATAGCCCTGGGCATGAATCCTGGGCTCGAGTGGGTGAAATTTCAAAATATTTTCAAAGTCCTTTTTTCACCGTTTGGATGCATTTCCCCGGGCGACCAGCGGGGGGCGCCGGTCCCCGGACCCATGCATGTTTCAAAATATTTTCAAAGTCCTTTTTTCACCGTTTGGATGCATTTCCCCGGGCGACCAGCGGGGGGCGCCGGTCCCCGGACCCAGCATGACATCCCCCGGGTCAGGGCTACCTTCTGCCCGTGTTTAGTGGGTGGAAATTATGGATGTTTTTTTTTTCGGGGGGGAATACGCTTGCACGTGCCCAGGGACACTTCCATAGCCCTGGGCATGAATCCTGAGCTCGAGTGGGTGAAATTTCAAAATATTTTCAAAGTCCTTTTTTCATCGTTTGGATGCATTTCCCCGGGCGGCCAAGTGGGGGGCGCCGGTCCCCGGACCCATGCATGACATCCCCGGGTCGGCTACATTCTGCGTGTTTAGTTGGGTGCTCTGGCGTGTTTTCAAAATATTTTCAAAGTCCTTTTTTCACCGTTTGGATGCATTTCCCCGGGCGACCAGCGGGGGGCGCCGGTCCCCGGACCCATGCATGACATCCCCCGGGTCAGGGCTACCTTCTGCGTGTTTAGTTGGGTGGAAATATGGATGTTTTTTTTTTCCGGGGGGAATACGCTTGCACGTGCCCAGGGACACTTCCATAGCCCTGGGCATGAATCCTGAGCTCGAGTGGGTGAAATTTCAAAATATTTTCAAAGTCCTTTTTTCATCGTTTGGATGCATTTCCCCGGGCGGCCAGTGGGGGCGCCGGTCCCCGGACCCATGCATGACATCCCCCGGGTCAGGGCTACATTCTGCGTGTTTAGTTGGGTGGAAATATGGATTTTTTTTTCCGGGGGGAATACGCTTGCACGTGCCCAGGGACACTTCCATAGCCCTGGGCATGAATCCTGGGCTCGAGTGGGTGAAATTTCAAAATATTTTCAGTCCTTTTTTCACCGTTTGGATGCATTTCCCCGGGCGGCCAGTGGGGGGCGCCGGTCCCCGGACCCATGCATGATATCCCCCGGGTCAGGGCTACCTTCTGCGTGTTTAGTTGGGTGGAAATATGGATGTTTTTTTTTCCGGGGGGAATACGCTTGCACGTGCCCAGGGACACTTCCATAGCCCTGGGCATGAATCCTGAGCTCGAGTGGGTGAAATTTCAAAATATTTTCAAAGTCCTTTTTTCACCGTTTGGATGCATTTCCCCGGGCGGCCAGTGGGGGGCGCCGGTCCCCGGCCCATGCATGACATCCCCCGGGTCAGGGCTACATTCTGCGTGTTTAGTTGGGTGGAAATATGGATTTTTTTTTTCCGGGGGGGAATACGCTTGCACGTGCCCAGGGACACTTCCATAGCCCTGGGCATGAATCCTGGGCTCGAGTGGGTGAAATTTCAAAATATTTTCAAAGTCCTTTTTTCACCGTTTGGATGCATTTCCCCGGGCGACCAGCGGGGGGCGCCGGTCCCCGGACCCATGCATGACATCCCCCGGGTCAGGGCTACCTTCTGCGTGTTTAGTTGGGTGGAAATATGGATGTTTTTTTTTTCCGGGGGGAATACGCTTGCACGTGCCCAGGGACACTTCCATAGCCCTGGGCATGAATCCTGAGCTCGAGTGGGTGAAATTTCAAAATATTTTCAAAGTCCTTTTTTCATCGTTTGGATGCATTTCCCCGGGCGGCCAGTGGGGGGCGCCGGTCCCCGGACCCATGCATGACATCCCCCGGGTCAGGGCTACATTCTGCGTGTTTAGTTGGGTGGAAATATGGATTTTTTTTTTCCGGGGGGAATACGCTTGCACGTGCCCAGGGACACTTCCATAGCCCTGGGCATGAATCCTGGGCTCGAGTGGGTGAAATTTCAAAATATTTTCAGTCCTTTTTTCACCGTTTGGATGCATTTCCCCGGGCGGCCAGTGGGGGGCGCCGGTCCCCGGACCCATGCATGACATCCCCCGGGTCAGGGCTACCTTCTGCGTGTTTAGTTGGGTGGAAATATGGATGTTTTTTTTTTCCGGGGGGAATACGCTTGCACGTGCCCAGGGACACTTCCATAGCCCTGGGCATGAATCCTGAGCTCGAGTGGGTGAAATTTCAAAATATTTTCAAAGTCCTTTTTTCACCGTTTGGATGCATTTCCCCGGGCGGCCAGTGGGGGGCGCCGGTCCCCGGACCCATGCATGACATCCCCCGGGTCAGGGCTACATTCTGCGTGTTTAGTTGGGTGGAAATATGGATTTTTTTTTTCCGGGGGGAATACGCTTGCACGTGCCCAGGGACACTTCCATAGCCCTGGGCATGAATCCTGGGCTCGAGTGGGTGAAATTTCAAAATATTTTCAAGTCCTTTTTTCACCGTTTGGATGCATTTCCCCGGGTGGCCAGTGGGGGGCGCCGGTCCCCGGACCCATGCATGACATCCCCCGGGTCAGGGCTACCTTCTGCGTGTTTAGTTGGGTGGAAATATGGATGTTTTTTTTTTCCGGGGGGAATACGCTTGCACGTGCCCAGGGACACTTCCATAGCCCTGGGCATGAATCCTGAGCTCGAGTGGGTGAAATTTCAAAATATTTTCAAAGTCCTTTTTTCACCGTTTGGATGCATTTCCCCGGGCGGCCAGTGGGGGCCGCCGGTCCCCGGACCCATGCATGACATCCCCCGGGTCAGGGCTACATTCTGCGTGTTTAGTTGGGTGGAAATATGGATTTTTTTTTCCGGGGGGAATACGCTTGCACGTGCCCAGGGACACTTCCATAGCCCTGGGCATGAATCCTGGGCTCGAGTGGGTGAAATTTCAAAATATATTCAAAGTCCTTTTTTCACCGTTTGGATGCATTTCCCCGGGCGACCAGCGGGGGGCGCCGGTCCCCGGACCCATGCATGACATCCCCCGGGTCAGGGCTACCTTCTGCGTGTTTAGTTGGGTGGAAATATGGATGTTTTTTTTTTCCGGGGGGAATACGCTTGCACGTGCCCAGGGACACTTCCATAGCCCTGGGCATGAATCCTGAGCTCGAGTGGGTGAAATTTCAAAATATTTTCAAAGTCCTTTTTTCACCGTTTGGATGCATTTCCCCGGGCGGCCAGTGGGGGGCGCCGGTCCCCGGACCCATGCATGACATCCCCCGGGTCAGGGCTACATTCTGCGTGTTTAGTTGGGTGGAAATATGGATTTTTTTTTCCGGGGGGAATACGCTTGCACGTGCCCAGGGACACTTCCATAGCCCTGGGCATGAATCCTGGCTCGAGTGGGTGAAATTTCAAAATATTTTCAAAGTCCTTTTTTCACCGTTTGGATGCATTTCCCCGGGCGGCCAGTGGGGGGCGCCGGTCCCCGGACCCATGCATGACATCCCCCGGGTCAGGGCTACCTTCTGCGTGTTTAGTTGGGTGGAAATATGGATGTTTTTTTTTCCGGGGGGAATACGCTTGCACGTGCCCAGGGACACTTCCATAGCCCTGGGCATGAATCCTGAGCTCGAGTGGGTGAAATTTCAAAATATTTTCAAGTCCTTTTTTCACCGTTTGGATGCATTTCCCCGGGCGGCCAGTGGGGGGCGCCGGTCCCCGGACCCATGCATGACATCCCCCGGGTCAGGGCTACATTCTGCGTGTTTAGTTGGGTGGAAATATGGATTTTTTTTTCCGGGGGGAATACGCTTGCACGTGCCCAGGGACACTTCCATAGCCCTGGGCATGAATCCTGGGCTCGAGTGGGTGAAATTTCAAAATATTTTCAGTCCTTTTTTCACCGTTTGGATGCATTTCCCCGGGCGGACCAGCGGGGGGCGCCGGTCCCCGGACCCATGCATGACATCCCCCGGGTCAGGGCTACCTTCTGCGTGTTTAGTTGGGTGGAAATATGGATGTTTTTTTTTCCGGGGGGAATACGCTTGCACGTGCCCAGGGACACTTCCATAGCCCTGGGCATGAATCCTGAGCTCGAGTGGGTGAAATTTCAAAATATTTTCAAAGTCCTTTTTTCACCATTTGGATGCATTTCCCCGGGCGGCCAGTGGGGGGCGCCGGTCCCCGGACCCATGCATGACATCCCCCGGGTCAGGGCTACATTCTGCGTGTTTAGTTGGGTGGAAATATGGATTTTTTTTTTCCGGGGGGAATACGCTTGCACGTGCCCAGGGACACTTCCATAGCCCTGGGCATGAATCCTGGGCTCGAGTGGGTGAAATTTCAAAATATTTTCAAAGTCCTTTTTTCACCGTTTGGATGCATTTCCCCGGGCGACCAGCGGGGGGCGCCGGTCCCCGGACCCATGCATGACATCCCCCGGGTCAGGGCTACCTTCTGCGTGTTTAGTTGGGTGGAAATATGGATGTTTTTTTTTTCCGGGGGGAATACGCTTGCACGTGCCCAGGGACACTTCCATAGCCCTGGGCATGAATCCTGAGCTCGAGTGGGTGAAATTTCAAAATATTTTCAAAGTCCTTTTTTCATCGTTTGGATGCATTTCCCCGGGCGGCCAGTGGGGGGCGCCGGTCCCCGGACCCATGCATGACATCCCCCGGGTCAGGGCTACATTCTGCGTGTTTAGTTGGGTGGAAATATGGATTTTTTTTTTCCGGGGGGAATACGCTTGCACGTGCCCAGGGACACTTCCATAGCCCTGGGCATGAATCCTGGGCTCGAGTGGGTGAAATTTCAAAATATTTTCAGTCCTTTTTTCACCGTTTGGATGCATTTCCCCGGGCGGCCAGTGGGGGGCGCCGGTCCCCGGACCCATGCATGATATCCCCCGGGTCAGGGCTACCTTCTGCGTGTTTAGTTGGGTGGAAATATGGATGTTTTTTTTTCCGGGGGGAATACGCTTGCACGTGCCCAGGGACACTTCCATAGCCCTGGGCATGAATCCTGAGCTCGAGTGGGTGAAATTTCAAAATATTTTCAAAGTCCTTTTTTCACCGTTTGGATGCATTTCCCCGGGCGGCCAGTGGGGGCGCCGGTCCCCGGACCCATGCATGACATCCCCCGGGTCAGGGCTACATTCTGCGTGTTTAGTTGGGTGGAAATATGGATTTTTTTTTCCGGGGGGAATACGCTTGCACGTGCCCAGGGACACTTCCATAGCCCTGGGCATGAATCCTGGGCTCGAGTGGGTGAAATTTCAAAATATTTTCAAAGTCCTTTTTTCACCGTTTGGATGCATTTCCCCGGGCGACCAGCGGGGGGCGCCGGTCCCCGGACCCATGCATGACATCCCCCGGGTCAGGGCTACCTTCTGCGTGTTTAGTTGGGTGGAAATATGGATGTTTTTTTTTTCCGGGGGGAATACGCTTGCACGTGCCCAGGGACACTTCCATAGCCCTGGGCATGAATCCTGAGCTCGAGTGGGTGAAATTTCAAAATATTTTCAAAGTCCTTTTTTCACCATTTGGATGCATTTCCCCGGGCGGCCAGTGGGGGGCGCCGGTCCCCGGACCCATGCATGACATCCCCCGGGTCAGGGCTACATTCTGCGTGTTTAGTTGGGTGGAAATATGGATTTTTTTTTTCCGGGGGGAATACGCTTGCACGTGCCCAGGGACACTTCCATAGCCCTGGGCATGAATCCTGGGCTCGAGTGGGTGAAATTTCAAAATATTTTCAAAGTCCTTTTTTCACCGTTTGGATGCATTTCCCCGGGCGACCAGCGGGGGGCGCCGGTCCCCGGACCCATGCATGACATCCCCCGGGTCAGGGCTACCTTCTGCGTGTTTAGTTGGGTGGAAATATGGATGTTTTTTTTTTCCGGGGGGAATACGCTTGCACGTGCCCAGGGACACTTCCATAGCCCTGGGCATGAATCCTGAGCTCGAGTGGGTGAAATTTCAAAATATTTTCAAAGTCCTTTTTTCATCGTTTGGATGCATTTCCCCGGGCGGCCAGTGGGGGGCGCCGGTCCCCGGACCCATGCATGACATCCCCCGGGTCAGGGCTACATTCTGCGTGTTTAGTTGGGTGGAAATATGGATTTTTTTTTCCGGGGGGAATACGCTTGCACGTGCCCAGGGACACTTCCATAGCCCTGGGCATGAATCCTGGGCTCGAGTGGGTGAAATTTCAAAATATTTTCAGTCCTTTTTTCACCGTTTGGATGCATTTCCCCGGGTGGCCAGTGGGGGGCGCCGGTCCCCGGACCCATGCATGACATCCCCCGGGTCAGGGCTACCTTCTGCGTGTTTAGTTGGGTGGAAATATGGATGTTTTTTTTTTTCCGGGGGGAATACGCTTGCACGTGCCCAGGGACACTTCCATAGCCCTGGGCATGAATCCTGAGCTCGAGTGGGTGAAATTTCAAAATATTTTCAAAGTCCTTTTTTCACCGTTTGGATGCATTTCCCCGGGCGGCCAGTGGGGGCCGCCGGTCCCCGGACCCATGCATGACATCCCCCGGGTCAGGGCTACATTCTGCGTGTTTAGTTGGGTGGAAATATGGATTTTTTTTTCCGGGGGGAATACGCTTGCACGTGCCCAGGGACACTTCCATAGCCCTGGGCATGAATCCTGGGCTCGAGTGGGTGAAATTTCAAAATATATTCAAAGTCCTTTTTTCACCGTTTGGATGCATTTCCCCGGGCGGCCAGCGGGGGGCGCCGGTCCCCGGACCCATGCATGACATCCCCCGGGTCAGGGCTACCTTCTGCGTGTTTAGTTGGGTGGAAATATGGATGTTTTTTTTTCCGGGGGGAATACGCTTGCACGTGCCCAGGGACACTTCCATAGCCCTGGGCATGAATCCTGAGCTCGAGTGGGTGAAATTTCAAAATATTTTCAAAGTCCTTTTTTCACCGTTTGGATGCATTTCCCCGGGCGGCCAGTGGGGGGCGCCGGTCCCCGGACCCATGCATGACATCCCCCGGGTCAGGGCTACCTTCTGCGTGTTTAGTTGGGTGGAAATATGGATGTTTTTTTTTCCGGGGGGAATACGCTTGCACGTGCCCAGGGACACTTCCATAGCCCTGGGCATGAATCCTGAGCTCGAGTGGGTGAAATTTCAAAATATTTTCAAAGTCCTTTTTTCACCGTTTGGATGCATTTTCCCCGGGCGGCCAGTGGGGGGCGCCGGTCCCCGGACCCATGCATGACATCCCCCGGGTCAGGGCTACATTCTGCGTGTTTAGTTGGGTGGAAATATGGATTTTTTTTTCCGGGGGGAATACGCTTGCACGTGCCCAGGGACACTTCCATAGCCCTGGGCATGAATCCTGGGCTCGAGTGGGTGAAATTTCAAAATATTTTCAGTCCTTTTTTCACCGTTTGGATGCATTTCCCCGGGCGGCCAGTGGGGGGCGCCGGTTCCCGGACCCATGCATGACATCCCCCGGGTCAGGGCTACATTCTGCGTGTTTAGTTGGGTGGAAATATGGATTTTTTTTTTCCGGGGGGAATACGCTTGCACGTGCCCAGGGACACTTCCATAGCCCTGGGCATGAATCCTGGGCTCGAGTGGGTGAAATTTCAAAATATTTTCAGTCCTTTTTTCACCGTTTGGATGCATTTCCCCGGGCGACCAGCGGGGGGCGCCGGTCCCCGGACCCATGCATGACATCCCCCGGGTCAGGGCTACCTTCTGCGTGTTTAGTTGGGTGGAAATATGGATGTTTTTTTTTCCGGGGGGAATACGCTTGCACGTGCCCAGGGACACTTCCATAGCCCTGGGCATGAATCCTGAGCTCGAGTGGGTGAAATTTCAAAATATTTTCAAAGTCCTTTTTTTCACCGTTTGGATGCATTTCCCCGGGCGGCCAGTGGGGGGCGCCGGTCCCCGGACCCATGCATGACATCCCCCGGGTCAGGGCTACATTCTGCGTGTTTAGTTGGGTGGAAATATGGATTTTTTTTTTCCGGGGGGAATACGCTTGCACGTGCCCAGGGACACTTCCATAGCCCTGGGCATGAATCCTGGGCTCGAGTGGGTGAAATTTCAAAATATTTTCAAAGTCCTTTTTTCACCGTTTGGATGCATTTCCCCGGGCGACCAGCGGGGGGCGCCGGTCCCCGGACCCATGCATGACATCCCCCGGGTCAGGGCTACCTTCTGCGTGTTTAGTTGGGTGGAAATATGGATGTTTTTTTTTTCCGGGGGGAATACGCTTGCACGTGCCCAGGGACACTTCCATAGCCCTGGGCATGAATCCTGAGCTCGAGTGGGTGAAATTTCAAAATATTTTCAAAGTCCTTTTTTCATCGTTTGGATGCATTTCCCCGGGCGGCCAGTGGGGGGCGCCGGTCCCCGGACCCATGCATGACATCCCCCGGGTCAGGGCTACATTCTGCGTGTTTAGTTGGGTGGAAATATGGATTTTTTTTTTCCGGGGGGAATACGCTTGCACGTGCCCAGGGACACTTCCATAGCCCTGGGCATGAATCCTGGGCTCGAGTGGGTGAAATTTCAAAATATTTTCAGTCCTTTTTTCACCGTTTGGATGCATTTCCCCGGGCGGCCAGTGGGGGGCGCCGGTCCCCGGACCCATGCATGATATCCCCCGGGTCAGGGCTACCTTCTGCGTGTTTAGTTGGGTGGAAATATGGATGTTTTTTTTTCCGGGGGGAATACGCTTGCACGTGCCCAGGGACACTTCCATAGCCCTGGGCATGAATCCTGAGCTCGAGTGGGTGAAATTTCAAAATATTTTCAAAGTCCTTTTTTCACCGTTTGGATGCATTTCCCCGGGCGGCCAGTGGGGGCCGCCGGTCCCCGGACCCATGCATGACATCCCCCGGGTCAGGGCTACATTCTGCGTGTTTAGTTGGGTGGAAATATGGATTTTTTTTTCCGGGGGGAATACGCTTGCACGTGCCCAGGGACACTTCCATAGCCCTGGGCATGAATCCTGGGCTCGAGTGGGTGAAATTTCAAAATATTTTCAAAGTCCTTTTTTCACCGTTTGGATGCATTTCCCCGGGCGACCAGCGGGGGGCGCCGGTCCCCGGACCCATGCATGACATCCCCCGGGTCAGGGCTACCTTCTGCGTGTTTAGTTGGGTGGAAATATGGATGTTTTTTTTTTCCGGGGGGAATACGCTTGCACGTGCCCAGGGACACTTCCATAGCCCTGGGCATGAATCCTGAGCTCGAGTGGGTGAAATTTCAAAATATTTTCAAAGTCCTTTTTTCACCATTTGGATGCATTTCCCCGGGCGGCCAGTGGGGGGCGCCGGTCCCCGGACCCATGCATGACATCCCCCGGGTCAGGGCTACATTCTGCGTGTTTAGTTGGGTGGAAATATGGATTTTTTTTTTCCGGGGGGAATACGCTTGCACGTGCCCAGGGACACTTCCATAGCCCTGGGCATGAATCCTGGGCTCGAGTGGGTGAAATTTCAAAATATTTTCAAAGTCCTTTTTTCACCGTTTGGATGCATTTCCCCGGGCGACCAGCGGGGGGCGCCGGTCCCCGGACCCATGCATGACATCCCCCGGGTCAGGGCTACCTTCTGCGTGTTTAGTTGGGTGGAAATATGGATGTTTTTTTTTTCCGGGGGGAATACGCTTGCACGTGCCCAGGGACACTTCCATAGCCCTGGGCATGAATCCTGAGCTCGAGTGGGTGAAATTTCAAAATATTTTCAAAGTCCTTTTTTCATCGTTTGGATGCATTTCCCCGGGCGGCCAGTGGGGGGCGCCGGTCCCCGGACCCATGCATGACATCCCCCGGGTCAGGGCTACATTCTGCGTGTTTAGTTGGGTGGAAATATGGATTTTTTTTTTCCGGGGGGAATACGCTTGCACGTGCCCAGGGACACTTCCATAGCCCTGGGCATGAATCCTGAGCTCGAGTGGGTGAAATTTCAAAATATTTTCAAAGTCCTTTTTTCACCGTTTGGATGCATTTCCCCGGGCGGCCAGTGGGGGCCGCCGGTCCCCGGACCCATGCATGACATCCCCCGGGTCAGGGCTACATTCTGCGTGTTTAGTTGGGTGGAAATATGGATTTTTTTTTCCGGGGGGAATACGCTTGCACGTGCCCAGGGACACTTCCATAGCCCTGGGCATGAATCCTGGGCTCGAGTGGGTGAAATTTCAAAATATATTCAAAGTCCTTTTTTCACCGTTTGGATGCATTTCCCCGGGCGGCCAGCGGGGGGCGCCGGTCCCCGGACCCATGCATGACATCCCCCGGGTCAGGGCTACCTTCTGCGTGTTTAGTTGGGTGGAAATATGGATGTTTTTTTTTCCGGGGGGAATACGCTTGCACGTGCCCAGGGACACTTCCATAGCCCTGGGCATGAATCCTGAGCTCGAGTGGGTGAAATTTCAAAATATTTTCAAAGTCCTTTTTTCACCGTTTGGATGCATTTCCCCGGGCGGCCAGTGGGGGGCGCCGGTCCCCGGACCCATGCATGACATCCCCCGGGTCAGGGCTACCTTCTGCGTGTTTAGTTGGGTGGAAATATGGATGTTTTTTTTCCGGGGGGAATACGCTTGCACGTGCCCAGGGACACTTCCATAGCCCTGGGCATGAATCCTGAGCTCGAGTGGGTGAAATTTCAAAATATTTTCAAAGTCCTTTTTTCACCGTTTGGATGCATTTCCCCGGGCGGCCAGTGGGGGGCGCCGGTCCCCGGACCCATGCATGACATCCCCCGGGTCAGGGCTACATTCTGCGTGTTTAGTTGGGTGGAAATATGGATTTTTTTTTCCGGGGGGGAATACGCTTGCACGTGCCCAGGGACACTTCCATAGCCCTGGGCATGAATCCTGGGCTCGAGTGGGTGAAATTTCAAAATATTTTCAGTCCTTTTTTCACCGTTTGGATGCATTTCCCCGGGCGACCAGCGGGGGGCGCCGGTCCCCGGACCCATGCATGACATCCCCCGGGTCAGGGCTACCTTCTGCGTGTTTAGTTGGGTGGAAATATGGATGTTTTTTTTTTTCCCGGGGGGAATACGCTTGCACGTGCCCAGGGACACTTCCATAGCCCTGGGCATGAATCCTGAGCTCGAGTGGGTGAAATTTCAAAATATTTTCAAAGTCCTTTTTTCACCATTTGGATGCATTTCCCCGGGCGGCCAGTGGGGGGCGCCGGTCCCCGGACCCATGCATGACATCCCCCGGGTCAGGGCTACATTCTGCGTGTTTAGTTGGGTGGAAATATGGATTTTTTTTTCCGGGGGGAATACGCTTGCACGTGCCCAGGGACACTTCCATAGCCCTGGGCATGAATCCTGGGCTCGAGTGGGTGAAATTTCAAAATATTTTCAAAGTCCTTTTTTCACCGTTTGGATGCATTTCCCCGGGCGGCCAGCGGGGGCGCCGGTCCCCGGACCCATGCATGACATCCCCCGGGTCAGGGCTACCTTCTGCGTGTTTAGTTGGGTGGAAATATGGATGATTTTTTTTTCCCGGGGGGAATACGCTTGCACGTGCCCAGGGACACTTCCATAGCCCTGGGCATGAATCCTGAGCTCGAGTGGGTGAAATTTCAAAATATTTTCAAAGTCCTTTTTTCACCGTTTGGATGCATTTCCCAGGGCGGCCAGTGGGGGGCGCCGGTCCCCGGACCCATGCATGACATCCCCCGGGTCAGGGCTACCTTCTGCGTGTTTAGTTGGGTGGAAATATGGATGTTTTTTTTTCCGGGGGGAATACGCTTGCTCGTGCCCAGGGACACTTCCATAGCCCTGGGCATGAATCCTGAGCTCGAGTGGGTGAAATTTCAAAATATTTTCAAAGTCCTTTTTTCACCGTTTGGATGCATTTCCCCGGGCGGCCAGTGGGGGGCGCCGGTCCCCGGACCCATGCATGACATCCCCCGGGTCAGGGCTACATTCTGCGTGTTTAGTTGGGTGGAAATATGGATTTTTTTTTCCGGGGGGAATACGCTTGCACGTGCCCAGGGACACTTCCATAGCCCTGGGCATGAATCCTGGGCTCGAGTGGGTGAAATTTCAAAATATTTTCAAAGTCCTTTTTTCACCGTTTGGATGCATTTCCCCGGGCGACCAGCGGGGGGCGCCGGTCCCCGGACCCATGCATGACATCCCCCGGGTCAGGGCTACCTTCTGCGTGTTTAGTTGGGTGGAAATATGGATGTTTTTTTTTCCGGGGGGAATACGCTTGCACGTGCCCAGGGACACTTCCATAGCCCTGGGCATGAATCCTGAGCTCGAGTGGGTGAAATTTCAAAATATTTTCAAAGTCCTTTTTTCACCGTTTGGATGCATTTCCCCGGGCGACCAGCGGGGGGCGCTGGTCCCCGGACCCATGCATGACATCCCCCGGGTCAGGGCTACCTTCTGCGTGTTTAGTTGGGTGGAAATATGGATGTTTTTTTTTTCCGGGGGAATACGCTTGCACGTGCCCAGGGACACTTCCATAGCCCTGGGCATGAATCCTGAGCTCGAGTGGGTGAAATTTCAAAATATTTTCAAAGTCCTTTTTTCATCGTTTGGATGCATTTCCCCGGGCGGCCAGTGGGGGGCGCCGGTCCCCGGACCCATGCATGACATCCCCCGGGTCAGGGCTACATTCTGCGTGTTTAGTTGGGTGGAAATATGGATTTTTTTTTTCCGGGGGGAATACGCTTGCACGTGCCCAGGGACACTTCCATAGCCCTGGGCATGAATCCTGGGCTCGAGTGGGTGAAATTTCAAAATATTTTCAGTCCTTTTTTCACCGTTTGGATGCATTTCCCCGGGTGGCCAGTGGGGGGCGCCGGTCCCCGGACCCATGCATGACATCCCCCGGGTCAGGGCTACCTTCTGCGTGTTTAGTTGGGTGGAAATATGGATGTTTTTTTTTTCCGGGGGGAATACGCTTGCACGTGCCCAGGGACACTTCCATAGCCCTGGGCATGAATCCTGAGCTCGAGTGGGTGAAATTTCAAAATATTTTCAAAGTCCTTTTTTCACCGTTTGGATGCATTTCCCCGGGCGGCCAGTGGGGGCCGCCGGTCCCCGGACCCATGCATGACATCCCCCGGGTCAGGGCTACATTCTGCGTGTTTAGTTGGGTGGAAATATGGATTTTTTTTTCCGGGGGGAATACGCTTGCACGTGCCCAGGGACACTTCCATAGCCCTGGGCATGAATCCTGGGCTCGAGTGGGTGAAATTTCAAAATATATTCAAAGTCCTTTTTTCACCGTTTGGATGCATTTCCCCGGGCGGCCAGCGGGGGGCGCCGGTCCCCGGACCCATGCATGACATCCCCCGGGTCAGGGCTACCTTCTGCGTGTTTAGTTGGGTGGAAATATGGATGTTTTTTTTTCCGGGGGGAATACGCTTGCACGTGCCCAGGGACACTTCCATAGCCCTGGGCATGAATCCTGAGCTCGAGTGGGTGAAATTTCAAAATATTTTCAAAGTCCCTTTTTCACCGTTTGGATGCATTTCCCCGGGCGGCCAGTGGGGGGCGCCGGTCCCCGGACCCATGCATGACATCCCCCGGGTCAGGGCTACCTTCTGCGTGTTTAGTTGGGTGGAAATATGGATGTTTTTTTTTCCGGGGGGAATACGCTTGCACGTGCCCAGGGACACTTCCATAGCCCTGGGCATGAATCCTGAGCTCGAGTGGGTGAAATTTCAAAATATTTTCAAAGTCCTTTTTTCACCGTTTGGATGCATTTCCCCGGGCGGCCAGTGGGGGGCGCCGGTCCCCGGACCCATGCATGACATCCCCCGGGTCAGGGCTACATTCTGCGTGTTTAGTTGGGTGGAAATATGGATTTTTTTTTTCCGGGGGGAATACGCTTGCACGTGCCCAGGGACACTTCCATAGCCCTGGGCATGAATCCTGGGCTCGAGTGGGTGAAATTTCAAAATATTTTCAGTCCTTTTTTCACCGTTTGGATGCATTTCCCCGGGCGACCAGCGGGGGGCGCCGGTCCCCGGACCCATGCATGACATCCCCCGGGTCAGGGCTACCTTCTGCGTGTTTAGTTGGGTGGAAATATGGATGTTTTTTTTTTCCCGGGGGGAATACGCTTGCACGTGCCCAGGGACACTTCCATAGCCCTGGGCATGAATCCTGAGCTCGAGTGGGTGAAATTTCAAAATATTTTCAAAGTCCTTTTTTCACCGTTTGGATGCATTTCCCCGGGCGGCCAGTGGGGGGCGCCGGTCCCCGGACCCATGCATGACATCCCCCGGGTCAGGGCTACATTCTGCGTGTTTAGTTGGGTGGAAATATGGATTTTTTTTTCCGGGGGGAATACGCTTGCACGTGCCCAGGGACACTTCCATAGCCCTGGGCATGAATCCTGGGCTCGAGTGGGTGAAATTTCAAAATATTTTCAAAGTCCTTTTTTCACCGTTTGGATGCATTTCCCCGGGCGGCCAGCGGGGGGCGCCGGTCCCCGGACCCATGCATGACATCCCCCGGGTCAGGGCTACCTTCTGCGTGTTTAGTTGGGTGGAAATATGGATGTTTTTTTTTTCCGGGGGGAATACGCTTGCACGTGCCCAGGGACACTTCCATAGCCCTGGGCATGAATCCTGAGCTCGAGTGGGTGAAATTTCAAAATATTTTCAAAGTCCTTTTTTCACCGTTTGGATGCATTTCCCCGGGCGGCCAGTGGGGGGCGCCGGTCCCCGGACCCATGCATGACATCCCCCGGGTCAGGGCTACCTTCTGCGTGTTTAGTTGGGTGGAAATATGGATGTTTTTTTTCTGGGGGGAATACGCTTGCACGTGCCCAGGGACACTTCCATAGCCCTGGGCATGAATCCTGGGCTCGAGTGGGTGAAATTTCAAAATATTTTCAAAGTCCTTTTTTCACCGTTTGGATGCATTTCACCGGGCGACCAGCGGGGGGCGCCGGTCCCCGGACCCATGCATGACATCCCCCGGGTCAGGGCTACCTTCTGCGTGTTTAGTTGGGTGGAAATATGGATGTTTTTTTTTCCGGGGGGAATACGCTTGCACGTGCCCAGGGACACTTCCATAGCCCTGGGCATGAATCCTGAGCTCGAGTGGGTGAAATTTCAAAATATTTTCAAAGTCCTTTTTTCACCGTTTGGATGCATTTCCCCGGGCGACCAGCGGGGGGCGCCGGTCCCCGGACCCATGCATGACATCCCCCGGGTCAGGGCTACCTTCTGCGTGTTTAGTTGGGTGGAAATATGGATGTTTTTTTTTTCCCGGGGGGAATACGCTTGCACGTGCCCAGGGACACTTCCATAGCCCTGGGCATGAATCCTGAGCTCGAGTGGGTGAAATTTCAAAATATTTTCAAAGTCCTTTTTTCATCGTTTGGATGCATTTCCCCGGGCGGCCAGTGGGGGGCGCCGGTCCCCGGACCCATGCATGACATCCCCCGGGTCAGGGCTACATTCTGCGTGTTTAGTTGGGTGGAAATATGGATTTTTTTTTTCCGGGGGGAATACGCTTGCACGTGCCCAGGGACACTTCCATAGCCCTGGGCATGAATCCTGGGCTCGAGTGGGTGAAATTTCAAAATATTTTCAGTCCTTTTTTCACCGTTTGGATGCATTTCCCCGGGTGGCCAGTGGGGGGCGCCGGTCCCCGGACCCATGCATGACATCCCCCGGGTCAGGGCTACCTTCTGCGTGTTTAGTTGGGTGGAAATATGGATTTTTTTTTTCCGGGGGGAATACGCTTGCACGTGCCCAGGGACACTTCCATAGCCCTGGGCATGAATCCTGGGCTCGAGTGGGTGAAATTTCAAAATATATTCAAAGTCCTTTTTTCACCGTTTGGATGCATTTCCCCGGGCGGCCAGCGGGGGGCGCCGGTCCCCGGACCCATGCATGACATCCCCCGGGTCAGGGCTACCTTCTGCGTGTTTAGTTGGGTGGAAATATGGATGTTTTTTTTTCCGGGGGGAATACGCTTGCACGTGCCCAGGGACACTTCCATAGCCCTGGGCATGAATCCTGAGCTCGAGTGGGTGAAATTTCAAAATATTTTCAAAGTCCTTTTTTCACCGTTTGGATGCATTTCCCCGGGCGGCCAGTGGGGGGCGCCGGTCCCCGGACCCATGCATGACATCCCCCGGGTCAGGGCTACCTTCTGCGTGTTTAGTTGGGTGGAAATATGGATGTTTTTTTTTCCGGGGGAATACGCTTGCACGTGCCCAGGGACACTTCCATAGCCCTGGGCATGAATCCTGAGCTCGAGTGGGTGAAATTTCAAAATATTTTCAAAGTCCTTTTTTCACCGTTTGGATGCATTTCCCCGGGCGGCCAGTGGGGGGCGCCGGTCCCCGGACCCATGCATGACATCCCCCGGGTCAGGGCTACATTCTGCGTGTTTAGTTGGGTGGAAATATGGATTTTTTTTTCCGGGGGGAATACGCTTGCACGTGCCCAGGGACACTTCCATAGCCCTGGGCATGAATCCTGGGCTCGAGTGGGTGAAATTTCAAAATATTTTCAGTCCTTTTTTCACCGTTTGGATGCATTTCCCCGGGCGACCAGCGGGGGGCGCCGGTCCCCGGACCCATGCATGACATCCCCCGGGTCAGGGCTACCTTCTGCGTGTTTAGTTGGGTGGAAATATGGATGTTTTTTTTTTCCCGGGGGGAATACGCTTGCACGTGCCCAGGGACACTTCCATAGCCCTGGGCATGAATCCTGAGCTCGAGTGGGTGAAATTTCAAAATATTTTCAAAGTCCTTTTTTCACCGTTTGGATGCATTTCCCCGGGCGGCCAGTGGGGGGCGCCGGTCCCCGGACCCATGCATGACATCCCCCGGGTCAGGGCTACATTCTGCGTGTTTAGTTGGGTGGAAATATGGATTTTTTTTTCCGGGGGGAATACGCTTGCACGTGCCCAGGGACACTTCCATAGCCCTGGGCATGAATCCTGGGCTCGAGTGGGTGAAATTTCAAAATATTTTCAAAGTCCTTTTTTCACCGTTTGGATGCATTTCCCCGGGCGGCCAGCGGGGGGCGCCGGTCCCCGGACCCATGCATGACATCCCCCGGGTCAGGGCTACCTTCTGCGTGTTTAGTTGGGTGGAAATATGGATGTTTTTTTTTCCGGGGGGAATACGCTTGCACGTGCCCAGGGACACTTCCATAGCCCTGGGCATGAATCCTGAGCTCGAGTGGGTGAAATTTCAAAATATTTTCAAAGTCCTTTTTTCACCGTTTGGATGCATTTCCCCGGGCGGCCAGTGGGGGGCGCCGGTCCCCGGACCCATGCATGACATCCCCCGGGTCAGGGCTACCTTCTGCGTGTTTAGTTGGGTGGAAATATGGATGTTTTTTTTCCGGGGGGAATACGCTTGCACGTGCCCAGGGACACTTCCATAGCCCTGGGCATGAATCCTGGGCTCGAGTGGGTGAAATTTCAAAATATTTTCAAAGTCCTTTTTTCACCGTTTGGATGCATTTCACCGGGCGACCAGCGGGGGGCGCCGGTCCCCGGACCCATGCATGACATCCCCCGGGTCAGGGCTACCTTCTGCGTGTTTAGTTGGGTGGAAATATGGATGTTTTTTTTTCCGGGGGGAATACGCTTGCACGTGCCCAGGGACACTTCCATAGCCCTGGGCATGAATCCTGAGCTCGAGTGGGTGAAATTTCAAAATATTTTCAAAGTCCTTTTTTCACCGTTTGGATGCATTTCCCCGGGCGACCAGCGGGGGGCGCCGGTCCCCCGACCCATGCATGACATCCCCCGGGTCAGGGCTACCTTCTGCGTGTTTAGTTGGGTGGAAATATGGATGTTTTTTTTTTCCCGGGGGAATACGCTTGCACGTGCCCAGGGACACTTCCATAGCCCTGGGCATGAATCCTGAGCTCGAGTGGGTGAAATTTCAAAATATTTTCAAAGTCCTTTTTTCACCGTTTGGATGCATTTCCCCGGGCGGCCAGTGGGGGGCGCCGGTCCCCGGACCCATGCATGACATCCCCCGGGTCAGGGCTACATTCTGCGTGTTTAGTTGGGTGGAAATATGGATTTTTTTTTTCCGGGGGGAATACGCTTGCACGTGCCCAGGGACACTTCCATAGCCCTGGGCATGAATCCTGGGCTCGAGTGGGTGAAATTTCAAAATATTTTCAAAGTCCTTTTTTCACCGTTTGGATGCATTTCCCCGGGCGGCCAGCGGGGGGCGCCGGTCCCCGGACCCATGCATGACATCCCCCGGGTCAGGGCTACCTTCTGCGTGTTTAGTTGGGTGGAAATATGGATGTTTTTTTTTCCGGGGGGAATACGCTTGCACGTGCCCAGGGACACTTCCATAGCCCTGGGCATGAATCCTGAGCTCGAGTGGGTGAAATTTCAAAATATTTTCAAAGTCCTTTTTTCACCGTTTGGATGCATTTCCCCGGGCGGCCAGTGGGGGGCGCCGGTCCCCGGACCCATGCATGACATCCCCCGGGTCAGGGCTACCTTCTGCGTGTTTAGTTGGGTGGAAATATGGATGTTTTTTTTTTCCCGGGGGGAATACGCTTGCACGTGCCCAGGGACACTTCCATAGCCCTGGGCATGAATCCTGAGCTCGAGTGGGTGAAATTTCAAATATTTTCAAAGTCCTTTTTTCACCGTTTGGATGCATTTCCCCGGGCGGCCAGTGGGGGGCGCCGGTCCCCGGACCCATGCATGACATCCCCCGGGTCAGGGCTACCTTCTGCGTGTTTAGTTGGGTGGAAATATGGATGTTTTTTTTTCCGGGGGGAATACGCTTGCACGTGCCCAGGGACACTTCCATAGCCCTGGGCATGAATCCTGAGCTCGAGTGGGTGAAATTTCAAAATATTTTCAAAGTCCTTTTTTCACCGTTTGGATGCATTTCCCCGGGCGGCCAGTGGGGGGCGCCGGTCCCCGGACCCATGCATGACATCCCCCGGGTCAGGGCTACCTTCTGCGTGTTTAGTTGGGTGGAAATATGGATGTTTTTTTTTCCGGGGGGAATACGCTTGCACGTGCCCAGGGACACTTCCATAGCCCTGGGCATGAATCCTGAGCTCGAGTGGGTGAAATTTCAAAATATTTTCAAAGTCCTTTTTTCACCGTTTGGATGCATTTCCCCGGGCGGCCAGTGGGGGGCGCCGGTCCCCGGACCCATGCATGACATCCCCCGGGTCAGGGCTACATTCTGCGTGTTTAGTTGGGTGGAAATATGGATTTTTTTTTTCCGGGGGGAATACGCTTGCACGTGCCCAGGGACACTTCCATAGCCCTGGGCATGAATCCTGGGCTCGAGTGGGTGAAATTTCAAAATATTTTCAGTCCTTTTTTCACCGTTTGGATGCATTTCCCCGGGCGACCAGCGGGGGGCGCCGGTCCCCGGACCCATGCATGACATCCCCCGGGTCAGGGCTACCTTCTGCGTGTTTAGTTGGGTGGAAATATGGATGTTTTTTTTTTCCCGGGGGGAATACGCTTGCACGTGCCCAGGGACACTTCCATAGCCCTGGGCATGAATCCTGAGCTCGAGTGGGTGAAATTTCAAAATATTTTCAAAGTCCTTTTTTCACCGTTTGGATGCATTTCCCCGGGCGGCCAGTGGGGGGCGCCGGTCCCCGGACCCATGCATGACATCCCCCGGGTCAGGGCTACATTCTGCGTGTTTAGTTGGGTGGAAATATGGATTTTTTTTTCCGGGGGGAATACGCTTGCACGTGCCCAGGGACACTTCCATAGCCCTGGGCATGAATCCTGGGCTCGAGTGGGTGAAATTTCAAAATATTTTCAGTCCTTTTTTCACCGTTTGGATGCATTTCCCCGGGCGGCCAGTGGGGGGCGCCGGTTCCCGGACCCATGCATGACATCCCCCGGGTCAGGGCTACATTCTGCGTGTTTAGTTGGGTGGAAATATGGATTTTTTTTTTCCGGGGGGAATACGCTTGCACGTGCCCAGGGACACTTCCATAGCCCTGGGCATGAATCCTGGGCTCGAGTGGGTGAAATTTCAAAATATTTTCAGTCCTTTTTTCACCGTTTGGATGCATTTCCCCGGGCGACCAGCGGGGGGCGCCGGTCCCCGGACCCATGCATGACATCCCCCGGGTCAGGGCTACCTTCTGCGTGTTTAGTTGGGTGGAAATATGGATGTTTTTTTTTCCGGGGGGAATACGCTTGCACGTGCCCAGGGACACTTCCATAGCCCTGGGCATGAATCCTGAGCTCGAGTGGGTGAAATTTCAAAATATTTTCAAAGTCCTTTTTTCACCATTTGGATGCATTTCCCCGGGCGGCCAGTGGGGGGCGCCGGTCCCCGGACCCATGCATGACATCCCCCGGGTCAGGGCTACATTCTGCGTGTTTAGTTGGGTGGAAATATGGATTTTTTTTTTCCGGGGGGAATACGCTTGCACGTGCCCAGGGACACTTCCATAGCCCTGGGCATGAATCCTGGGCTCGAGTGGGTGAAATTTCAAAATATTTTCAAAGTCCTTTTTTCACCGTTTGGATGCATTTCCCCGGGCGACCAGCGGGGGGCGCCGGTCCCCGGACCCATGCATGACATCCCCCGGGTCAGGGCTACCTTCTGCGTGTTTAGTTGGGTGGAAATATGGATGTTTTTTTTTTCCGGGGGGAATACGCTTGCACGTGCCCAGGGACACTTCCATAGCCCTGGGCATGAATCCTGAGCTCGAGTGGGTGAAATTTCAAAATATTTTCAAAGTCCTTTTTTCATCGTTTGGATGCATTTCCCCGGGCGGCCAGTGGGGGGCGCCGGTCCCCGGACCCATGCATGACATCCCCCGGGTCAGGGCTACATTCTGCGTGTTTAGTTGGGTGGAAATATGGATTTTTTTTTTCCGGGGGGAATACGCTTGCACGTGCCCAGGGACACTTCCATAGCCCTGGGCATGAATCCTGGGCTCGAGTGGGTGAAATTTCAAAATATTTTCAGTCCTTTTTTCACCGTTTGGATGCATTTCCCCGGGCGGCCAGTGGGGGGCGCCGGTCCCCGGACCCATGCATGATATCCCCCGGGTCAGGGCTACCTTCTGCGTGTTTAGTTGGGTGGAAATATGGATGTTTTTTTTTCCGGGGGGAATACGCTTGCACGTGCCCAGGGACACTTCCATAGCCCTGGGCATGAATCCTGAGCTCGAGTGGGTGAAATTTCAAAATATTTTCAAAGTCCTTTTTTCACCGTTTGGATGCATTTCCCCGGGCGGCCAGTGGGGGCCGCCGGTCCCCGGACCCATGCATGACATCCCCCGGGTCAGGGCTACATTCTGCGTGTTTAGTTGGGTGGAAATATGGATTTTTTTTTCCGGGGGGAATACGCTTGCACGTGCCCAGGGACACTTCCATAGCCCTGGGCATGAATCCTGGGCTCGAGTGGGTGAAATTTCAAAATATTTTCAAAGTCCTTTTTTCACCGTTTGGATGCATTTCCCCGGGCGACCAGCGGGGGGCGCCGGTCCCCGGACCCATGCATGACATCCCCCGGGTCAGGGCTACCTTCTGCGTGTTTAGTTGGGTGGAAATATGGATGTTTTTTTTTCCGGGGGGAATACGCTTGCACGTGCCCAGGGACACTTCCATAGCCCTGGGCATGAATCCTGAGCTCGAGTGGGTGAAATTTCAAAATATTTTCAAAGTCCTTTTTTCACCATTTGGATGCATTTCCCCGGGCGGCCAGTGGGGGGCGCCGGTCCCCGGACCCATGCATGACATCCCCCGGGTCAGGGCTACATTCTGCGTGTTTAGTTGGGTGGAAATATGGATTTTTTTTTTCCGGGGGGAATACGCTTGCACGTGCCCAGGGACACTTCCATAGCCCTGGGCATGAATCCTGGCTCGAGTGGGTGAAATTTCAAAATATTTTCAGTCCTTTTTTCACCGTTTGGATGCATTTCCCCGGGCGACCAGCGGGGGGCGCCGGTCCCCGGACCCATGCATGACATCCCCCGGGTCAGGGCTACCTTCTGCGTGTTTAGTTGGGTGGAAATATGGATGTTTTTTTTTTCCGGGGGGAATACGCTTGCACGTGCCCAGGGACACTTCCATAGCCCTGGGCATGAATCCTGAGCTCGAGTGGGTGAAATTTCAAAATATTTTCAAAGTCCTTTTTTCATCGTTTGGATGCATTTCCCCGGGCGGCCAGTGGGGGGCGCCGGTCCCCGGACCCATGCATGACATCCCCCGGGTCAGGGCTACATTCTGCGTGTTTAGTTGGGTGGAAATATGGATTTTTTTTTTCCGGGGGGAATACGCTTGCACGTGCCCAGGGACACTTCCATAGCCCTGGGCATGAATCCTGGGCTCGAGTGGGTGAAATTTCAAAATATTTTCAGTCCTTTTTTCACCGTTTGGATGCATTTCCCCGGGTGGCCAGTGGGGGGCGCCGGTCCCCGGACCCATGCATGACATCCCCCGGGTCAGGGCTACCTTCTGCGTGTTTAGTTGGGTGGAAATATGGATGTTTTTTTTTTTCCGGGGGGAATACGCTTGCACGTGCCCAGGGACACTTCCATAGCCCTGGGCATGAATCCTGAGCTCGAGTGGGTGAAATTTCAAAATATTTTCAAAGTCCTTTTTTCACCGTTTGGATGCATTTCCCCGGGCGGCCAGTGGGGGCCGCCGGTCCCCGGACCCATGCATGACATCCCCCGGGTCAGGGCTACATTCTGCGTGTTTAGTTGGGTGGAAATATGGATTTTTTTTTCCGGGGGGAATACGCTTGCACGTGCCCAGGGACACTTCCATAGCCCTGGGCATGAATCCTGGGCTCGAGTGGGTGAAATTTCAAAATATATTCAAAGTCCTTTTTTCACCGTTTGGATGCATTTCCCCGGGCGGCCAGCGGGGGGCGCCGGTCCCCGGACCCATGCATGACATCCCCCGGGTCAGGGCTACCTTCTGCGTGTTTAGTTGGGTGGAAATATGGATGTTTTTTTTTCCGGGGGGAATACGCTTGCACGTGCCCAGGGACACTTCCATAGCCCTGGGCATGAATCCTGAGCTCGAGTGGGTGAAATTTCAAAATATTTTCAAAGTCCTTTTTTCACCGTTTGGATGCATTTCCCCGGGCGGCCAGTGGGGGGCGCCGGTCCCCCGGACCCATGCATGACATCCCCCGGGTCAGGGCTACCTTCTGCGTGTTTAGTTGGGTGGAAATATGGATGTTTTTTTTTCCGGGGGGAATACGCTTGCACGTGCCCAGGGACACTTCCATAGCCCTGGGCATGAATCCTGAGCTCGAGTGGGTGAAATTTCAAAATATTTTCAAAGTCCTTTTTTCACCGTTTGGATGCATTTCCCCGGGCGGCCAGTGGGGGGCGCCGGTCCCCGGACCCATGCATGACATCCCCCGGGTCAGGGCTACATTCTGCGTGTTTAGTTGGGTGGAAATATGGATTTTTTTTTCCGGGGGGAATACGCTTGCACGTGCCCAGGGACACTTCCATAGCCCTGGGCATGAATCCTGGGCTCGAGTGGGTGAAATTTCAAAATATTTTCAGTCCTTTTTTCACCGTTTGGATGCATTTCCCCGGGCGACCAGCGGGGGGCGCCGGTCCCCGGACCCATGCATGACATCCCCCGGGTCAGGGCTACCTTCTGCGTGTTTAGTTGGGTGGAAATATGGATGTTTTTTTTTTCCCGGGGGGAATACGCTTGCACGTGCCCAGGGACACTTCCATAGCCCTGGGCATGAATCCTGAGCTCGAGTGGGTGAAATTTCAAAATATTTTCAAAGTCCTTTTTTCACCATTTGGATGCATTTCCCCGGGCGGCCAGTGGGGGGCGCCGGTCCCCGGACCCATGCATGACATCCCCCGGGTCAGGGCTACATTCTGCGTGTTTAGTTGGGTGGAAATATGGATTTTTTTTTTCCGGGGGAATACGCTTGCACGTGCCCAGGGACACTTCCATAGCCCTGGGCATGAATCCTGGGCTCGAGTGGGTGAAATTTCAAAATATTTTCAAAGTCCTTTTTTCACCGTTTGGATGCATTTCCCCGGGCGACCAGCGGGGGGCGCTGGTCCCCGGACCCATGCATGACATCCCCCGGGTCAGGGCTACCTTCTGCGTGTTTAGTTGGGTGGAAATATGGATGTTTTTTTTTTCCGGGGGGAATACGCTTGCACGTGCCCAGGGACACTTCCATAGCCCTGGGCATGAATCCTGAGCTCGAGTGGGTGAAATTTCAAAATATTTTCAAAGTCCTTTTTTCATCGTTTGGATGCATTTCCCCGGGCGGCCAGTGGGGGGCGCCGGTCCCCGGACCCATGCATGACATCCCCCGGGTCAGGGCTACATTCTGCGTGTTTAGTTGGGTGGAAATATGGATTTTTTTTTTCCGGGGGGAATACGCTTGCACGTGCCCAGGGACACTTCCATAGCCCTGGGCATGAATCCTGGGCTCGAGTGGGTGAAATTTCAAAATATTTTCAGTCCTTTTTTCACCGTTTGGATGCATTTCCCCGGGTGGCCAGTGGGGGGCGCCGGTCCCCGGACCCATGCATGACATCCCCCGGGTCAGGGCTACCTTCTGCGTGTTTAGTTGGGTGGAAATATGGATGTTTTTTTTTTCCGGGGGGAATACGCTTGCACGTGCCCAGGGACACTTCCATAGCCCTGGGCATGAATCCTGAGCTCGAGTGGGTGAAATTTCAAAATATTTTCAAAGTCCTTTTTTCACCGTTTGGATGCATTTCCCCGGGCGGCCAGTGGGGGCCGCCGGTCCCCGGACCCATGCATGACATCCCCCGGGTCAGGGCTACATTCTGCGTGTTTAGTTGGGTGGAAATATGGATTTTTTTTTCCGGGGGGAATACGCTTGCACGTGCCCAGGGACACTTCCATAGCCCTGGGCATGAATCCTGGGCTCGAGTGGGTGAAATTTCAAAATATATTCAAAGTCCTTTTTTCACCGTTTGGATGCATTTCCCCGGGCGGCCAGCGGGGGGCGCCGGTCCCCGGACCCATGCATGACATCCCCCGGGTCAGGGCTACCTTCTGCGTGTTTAGTTGGGTGGAAATATGGATGTTTTTTTTTCCGGGGGGAATACGCTTGCACGTGCCCAGGGACACTTCCATAGCCCTGGGCATGAATCCTGAGCTCGAGTGGGTGAAATTTCAAAATATTTTCAAAGTCCCTTTTTCACCGTTTGGATGCATTTCCCCGGGCGGCCAGTGGGGGGCGCCGGTCCCCGGACCCATGCATGACATCCCCCGGGTCAGGGCTACCTTCTGCGTGTTTAGTTGGGTGGAAATATGGATGTTTTTTTTTCCGGGGGGAATACGCTTGCACGTGCCCAGGGACACTTCCATAGCCCTGGGCATGAATCCTGAGCTCGAGTGGGTGAAATTTCAAAATATTTTCAAAGTCCTTTTTTCACCGTTTGGATGCATTTCCCCGGGCGGCCAGTGGGGGGCGCCGGTCCCCGGACCCATGCATGACATCCCCCGGGTCAGGGCTACATTCTGCGTGTTTAGTTGGGTGGAAATATGGATTTTTTTTTTCCGGGGGGAATACGCTTGCACGTGCCCAGGGACACTTCCATAGCCCTGGGCATGAATCCTGGGCTCGAGTGGGTGAAATTTCAAAATATTTTCAGTCCTTTTTTCACCGTTTGGATGCATTTCCCCGGGCGACCAGCGGGGGGCGCCGGTCCCCGGACCCATGCATGACATCCCCCGGGTCAGGGCTACCTTCTGCGTGTTTAGTTGGGTGGAAATATGGATGTTTTTTTTTTCCCGGGGGGAATACGCTTGCACGTGCCCAGGGACACTTCCATAGCCCTGGGCATGAATCCTGAGCTCGAGTGGGTGAAATTTCAAAATATTTTCAAAGTCCTTTTTTCACCGTTTGGATGCATTTCCCCGGGCGGCCAGTGGGGGGCGCCGGTCCCCGGACCCATGCATGACATCCCCCGGGTCAGGGCTACATTCTGCGTGTTTAGTTGGGTGGAAATATGGATTTTTTTTTCCGGGGGGAATACGCTTGCACGTGCCCAGGGACACTTCCATAGCCCTGGGCATGAATCCTGGGCTCGAGTGGGTGAAATTTCAAAATATTTTCAAAGTCCTTTTTTCACCGTTTGGATGCATTTCCCCGGGCGGCCAGCGGGGGGCGCCGGTCCCCGGACCCATGCATGACATCCCCCGGGTCAGGGCTACCTTCTGCGTGTTTAGTTGGGTGGAAATATGGATGTTTTTTTTTTCCGGGGGGAATACGCTTGCACGTGCCCAGGGACACTTCCATAGCCCTGGGCATGAATCCTGAGCTCGAGTGGGTGAAATTTCAAAATATTTTCAAAGTCCTTTTTTCACCGTTTGGATGCATTTCCCCGGGCGGCCAGTGGGGGGGCGCCGGTCCCCGGACCCATGCATGACATCCCCCGGGTCAGGGCTACCTTCTGCGTGTTTAGTTGGGTGGAAATATGGATGTTTTTTTTCTGGGGGGAATACGCTTGCACGTGCCCAGGGACACTTCCATAGCCCTGGGCATGAATCCTGGGCTCGAGTGGGTGAAATTTCAAAATATTTTCAAAGTCCTTTTTTCACCGTTTGGATGCATTTCACCGGGCGACCAGCGGGGGGCGCCGGTCCCCGGACCCATGCATGACATCCCCCGGGTCAGGGCTACCTTCTGCGTGTTTAGTTGGGTGGAAATATGGATGTTTTTTTTTCCGGGGGGAATACGCTTGCACGTGCCCAGGGACACTTCCATAGCCCTGGGCATGAATCCTGAGCTCGAGTGGGTGAAATTTCAAAATATTTTCAAAGTCCTTTTTTCACCGTTTGGATGCATTTCCCCGGGCGACCAGCGGGGGGCGCCGGTCCCCGGACCCATGCATGACATCCCCCGGGTCAGGGCTACCTTCTGCGTGTTTAGTTGGGTGGAAATATGGATGTTTTTTTTTTCCCGGGGGGAATACGCTTGCACGTGCCCAGGGACACTTCCATAGCCCTGGGCATGAATCCTGAGCTCGAGTGGGTGAAATTTCAAAATATTTTCAAAGTCCTTTTTTCATCGTTTGGATGCATTTCCCCGGGCGGCCAGTGGGGGGCGCCGGTCCCCGGACCCATGCATGACATCCCCCGGGTCAGGGCTACATTCTGCGTGTTTAGTTGGGTGGAAATATGGATTTTTTTTTTCCGGGGGGAATACGCTTGCACGTGCCCAGGGACACTTCCATAGCCCTGGGCATGAATCCTGGGCTCGAGTGGGTGAAATTTCAAAATATTTTCAGTCCTTTTTTCACCGTTTGGATGCATTTCCCCGGGTGGCCAGTGGGGGGCGCCGGTCCCCGGACCCATGCATGACATCCCCCCGGGTCAGGGCTACCTTCTGCGTGTTTAGTTGGGTGGAAATATGGATTTTTTTTTCCGGGGGGAATACGCTTGCACGTGCCCAGGGACACTTCCATAGCCCTGGGCATGAATCCTGGGCTCGAGTGGGTGAAATTTCAAAATATATTCAAAGTCCTTTTTTCACCGTTTGGATGCATTTCCCCGGGCGGCCAGCGGGGGGCGCCGGTCCCCGGACCCATGCATGACATCCCCCGGGTCAGGGCTACCTTCTGCGTGTTTAGTTGGGTGGAAATATGGATGTTTTTTTTTCCGGGGGGAATACGCTTGCACGTGCCCAGGGACACTTCCATAGCCCTGGGCATGAATCCTGAGCTCGAGTGGGTGAAATTTCAAAATATTTTCAAAGTCCTTTTTTCACCGTTTGGATGCATTTCCCCGGGCGGCCAGTGGGGGGCGCCGGTCCCCGGACCCATGCATGACATCCCCCGGGTCAGGGCTACCTTCTGCGTGTTTAGTTGGGTGGAAATATGGATGTTTTTTTTTCCGGGGGGAATACGCTTGCACGTGCCCAGGGACACTTCCATAGCCCTGGGCATGAATCCTGAGCTCGAGTGGGTGAAATTTCAAAATATTTTCAAAGTCCTTTTTTCACCGTTTGGATGCATTTCCCCGGGCGGCCAGTGGGGGGCGCCGGTCCCCGGACCCATGCATGACATCCCCCGGGTCAGGGCTACATTCTGCGTGTTTAGTTGGGTGGAAATATGGATTTTTTTTTCCGGGGGGAATACGCTTGCACGTGCCCAGGGACACTTCCATAGCCCTGGGCATGAATCCTGGGCTCGAGTGGGTGAAATTTCAAAATATTTTCAGTCCTTTTTTCACCGTTTGGATGCATTTCCCCGGGCGACCAGCGGGGGGCGCCGGTCCCCGGACCCATGCATGACATCCCCCGGGTCAGGGCTACCTTCTGCGTGTTTAGTTGGGTGGAAATATGGATGTTTTTTTTTTCCCGGGGGGAATACGCTTGCACGTGCCCAGGGACACTTCCATAGCCCTGGGCATGAATCCTGAGCTCGAGTGGGTGAAATTTCAAAATATTTTCAAAGTCCTTTTTTCACCGTTTGGATGCATTTCCCCGGGCGGCCAGTGGGGGGCGCCGGTCCCCGGACCCATGCATGACATCCCCCGGGTCAGGGCTACATTCTGCGTGTTTAGTTGGGTGGAAATATGGATTTTTTTTTCCGGGGGGAATACGCTTGCACGTGCCCAGGGACACTTCCATAGCCCTGGGCATGAATCCTGGGCTCGAGTGGGTGAAATTTCAAAATATTTTCAAAGTCCTTTTTTCACCGTTTGGATGCATTTCCCCGGGCGGCCAGCGGGGGGCGCCGGTCCCCGGACCCATGCATGACATCCCCCGGGTCAGGGCTACCTTCTGCGTGTTTAGTTGGGTGGAAATATGGATGA